>NW_025533584.1:0-72500 GCF_020615455.1 Coregonus clupeaformis
CACGATTAAATAAGAAAATAGAGCTTTGGTGGCGTCCTCATTGCTTTCCATAAAGTAGGATTCTTGAGCTAGAATGTTTATTGGTAGTTTGTCTCCAGGGTTTTTGAGCAAAACCAAGTAATTGGCGTTCAAGCTAATGGTACGGCTATTTTACCTTGGTGAAACACATTTTGTACCAAGTAACACACTGACAAGTTTCGATGATTTTGATGTATATTGAGTAAAAGCTTGAGCTATTTCAGGATGTTCACTACCGGCAAAAACCATATAATCCAAAACCAGCAGATGTTTTTTTATGAGGAAGTAAGAATTCATCATCAGACAGGGATGCTGGGATTCCTTCAACAAATTAGATTTTTATTTTCTTCAACAACTCATCATACAAAAGTTGATAACATGAATAACACCACACAATATTGTCAGGTTTCTGAGATAATACATGTTCAGAATTCTCTAAAATCCTTTTTTACAGAAACAAGTTTTACCGCTATTGGATGGTCCTGCGATTAAGGCTGAAAATGGTAGTTGCAACCTAGGATCAAAACCTTCTACAGCATCCATTGTATCTTCAGGGTTAAGACACACAAGGATTGGAACATAAAGTCAGTAACCAAAGGGTAAGGTGGTCCCGTCAGGTAAAAGGATTGGAACATAAAGTCAGTAACCAAAGGGTAAGGTAGTCCCGTCAGGTAAAAGGATTGGAACATAAAGTCAGTAACCAAAGGGTAAGGTGGTCCCGTCAGGTAAAAGGATTGGAACATAAAGTCAGTAACCAAAGGGTAAGGTGGTCCCGTCAGGTAAAAGGATTGGAACATAAAGTCAGTAACCAAAGGGTAAGGTGGTCCCGTCAGGTAAAAGGATTGGAACATAAAGTCAGTAACCAAAGGGTAAGGTGGTCCCGTCAGGTAAAAGGATTGGAACATAAAGTCAGTAACCAAAGGGTAAAGTGGTCCCGTCAGGTAAAAGGATTGGAACATACAGTCCAGTAACCAAAGGGTAAGGTGGTCCCGTCAGGTAAAAGGATTGGAACATAAAGTCAGTAACCAAAGTAAGGTGGTCCCGTCAGGTAAAGGATTGGAACATAAAGTCAGTAACCAAAGGGTAAGGTGGTCCCGTCAGGTAAAAGGATTGGAACATAAAGTCAGTAACCAAAGGGTAAGGTGGTCCCGTCAGGTAAAGGATTGGAACATAAAGTCAGTAACCAAAGGGGTAAGGTGGTGCCGTCAGGTAAAAGGATTGGAACATAAAGTCAGTAACCAAAGGGTAAGGTGGTCCCGTCAGGTAAAGGATTGGAACATAAAGTCAGTAACCAAAGGGTAAGGTGGTCCCGTCAGGTAAAAGGGATTGGAACATAAAGTCAGTAACCAAAGGGTAAGGTGGTCCCGTCAGGTAAAAGGATTGGAACATAAAGTCAGTAACCAAAGGGTAAGGTGGTCCCGTCAGGTAAAGGATTGGAACATAAAGTCAGTAACCAAAGGGTAAGGTGGTCCCGTCAGGTAAAGGATTGGAACATAAAGTCAGTAACCAAAGGGTAAGGTGGTCCCGTCAGGTAAAAGGATTGGAACATAAAGTCAGTAACCAAAGGGTAAAGTGGTCCCGTCAGGTAAAAGTCATCTCTTGTCACAGACGACCCAGAATCTTTTAGTAAGTGGGGCATTACGTAGATGGAACCCCTTTTAATCCCTAACAATCTTTTTGTAGGAGTTTCAACATTTCTAAAACACTATTTCGGTCATTTATAAAACCCTCGACTAAGTGTGTGATTCATTCCAAGTTTACACGCAGGGAATTTTCATAGTTTTGTGTCACGCCTTTGGCTTTCAACACTACGTGATTGTGTTTAGTCCTAAAAGCATAGCGTTTGGGTCCACAGGATGACCACTCTATGATATGGTCACCATCTTCCAGTTCACTCGTTAAACCTCCCAGATAGTTGCTAAGAGGGGGGTTCCAATCACCAGGTTTGCTTCCATAGACCCCAGAGTCTGTGTCATGGTAAAGAACCCGACTCTGCAGCTGCTCCATGAGGGTGTGTAGTTCAAGTCGCCCATAGGCCGTGGTAAAAGCTGCTAGAAACACGTTTCCATTACTCGGGGGTAGAACCCACTTCTTGTTACGTCTCCATTACACCAGAGCTTTGTCTTGATTCATGAACAAACCATTTGAAATGTCAGATTGGTCTGAAAAAACAAATCCCATAAATTCTTCGGGATCTTTAATGATAGATGTTGTTAACATATTGCTTCTCTGGGAAAATATGCCCCCCAAACTGTTCAAGAAAAGCTTGCACACCTTTATTTTGGCTTTGTTGACCTCTATTCTGTCAGGGTCAAGACGTATGCCCTCTTTTTCATGATAGTCCTGAATGTATCTTTCTTTGCTCTCTTGATCAGTGACTGATGCAGGAAACCCTGAAGCCATTTGCTTGCTTCTCAAGAAGGTCTTGATGTACTCTTTAAAAAGAGTGTCTGATTTCCTGGGAAAGTTCCACACTTCAAAGACTTTGGCCACACGATACCCCTTTTCTATAGCCTTAGAGAATTCAACGGTGACCCATTTTATTTTTTTTATTTCACCTTTATTTAACCAGGTAAGCCAGTTGAGAACAAGTTCTCATTTACAACTGCGACCATACAACATACACCGGTCAGGGCTCTATCTTGATCTGAATGATCACAAGGCTTTTCCTGGTTGTTGTTTTCACTGCAGGTGCGACAAAGGGGAAAGAAAAGTTTTCCTTGAGGTCCCTTGTAAGGCAACACTGACAAAAACAAGCCCCCGGGAGGGTAAACAGTTGCTTTTATCAAAGCAAAATAGTTTTGTGGTAAGTCAAAGTCACAGTGAATAATTTCAGGATGTCCCAAAGGATAACAAGAGGAACTCATTACTTGAGGATAAAGGGAAGTATAATCTATATATCCAATTTTCTCATCAGCTATATAACGTAAGGTCAAAGCATTGGTACGACCCCCAAACAAGGCCTGGCAGGGCTCCAGGGGTTGGGGTCAAAGGTGGAAAGGAAAGCTGGAACATGAGGATCAGACCTTGTGAGTTCTGTCCCCTCGTACTCCCACATCACCTTCCCTTTCACCCCATAATCAGCCTGGAAAGAGGACCACCTGTCTTGGAACTCCAGGTACATTTCACCAAAAGTATTTTGGGTTAAGACACAAAAAGCAAGATTTACAACCATGGAAGATATTTTTATTTTTTACTTCTGTTTATTTTAATAAATACTTTCTTAAAGCTGCATTGTTGGTTAAGGGCTTGTAAGTCAGCATTTCACTGTAAGGTCTACACCTGCTGTATTCGGCGCATGTGACAAATACAATTTGATTTGATTTGATCAAGGGATTGGAAAGAAGATAGGAATCACAGGATCTAGAATTGTGAGCTATAAAAGTGAAGTTTCTGTTATTGTCATCAGATTGCTGCTTATCAAACTTGGCATGTTTTTCTTCCAGAAGGCTATGTCTTGGATGTACTGACGTTTTAGCAAAGCAACCATACGTTTGTGTAACTGGACCTCTCTGGCTTTCAGAGCCCTGTAAAAGGCTGTGAGAAACCTATCTTGAAGATCTATATCCTGATCCTCGTCTCCACTGACGCTGTCCTCAATCAGTATAGGCTCTACCTCAGAATGTATTGTATCAAGCTGATTAGCCACATCACACCTCAACACATCATCCTCATCATACCTCAACACATCATCCTCATCATAGCTCAACACATCATCCTCATCATACCTCAACACATCATCCTCATCATACCTCAACACATCATCCTCATCATACCTCAACACATCATCCTCATCATAGCTCAACACATCATCCTCATCATACCTCAACACATCATCCTCAACATACCTCAACACATCATCCTCATCATAGCTCAACACATCATCCTCATCATACCTCAACACATCATCCTCAACATACCTCAACACATCATCCTCATCATAGCTCAACACATCATCCTCATCATACCTCAACACATCATCCTCATCATACCTCAACACATCATCCTCATCATAGCTCAACACATCATCCTCATCATACATCAACACATCATCCTCAACATGATCATCATTGAATGTATTGACCTGTTTAGATGCAGTAATCAGTATATCATCATCCTCCTCTTCCTCCTCTTCCTCCTCTTCCTCCTCTTCCTCTTGTTGTATTGGGTCTGCTATGCTTGTATAGGCCTTGGAGGAGCCCCAAAACACAATAGAATAAAATATATAAGAAATAGTGTATTAAAATAATAATAATAACTAAATTATAAGAATACATAAAAACAAATATTTAATTTTTTAAATAATAACAAAAAATATATAATGCTTTTTTAAACAGTTAATTTATTATGTGTTAACATATCAATATATCCTAACTCACTGTTTCTGTTTCTCACTGTTTGGACTTGGGTTACAGGTAAATAGCTGTCTGTTTGTTGACTAAATCTGTTTTTCTGTGGAGTCATGGAAGGCGTGTTTTCTTCCCACTGTCCATTGTCTGAGTCTGTCTTTTTACAAAAATAATCATCATAATATTGTTTTTAACATAGTCATTAAAAGTTATAACTATAATAAAACAGGCCATATCCATAAAGAGCTGGTTCTTCAATCCAGTCCTTTTCAGACCAATCGTTCTCCTCGGTCAAAGGTGAAGCCATTCTGTCAACTTGAACTATGTGTCTGTGGAGCCGTGCTGGACTTTGAAATAGTGTCGGTGCCCTATTATATACTGAACGCCTCGGGGGGGTTTGGAGGCGTGTCTAGGTATGACAATCCCTCTGTTCTTGGGTTGGTTTGAGTTTCGTCTATGTCAAAGCCTGCTGTACAGAAAGAGAGGAGAACGTCGTTTAAACAATCATTCAAGCAGTCATTCAACGGAGGAGTCCATAATGCCTGGGTTGAACGCTGTACACGCTTCTACATGGAGTGTCAGCTGTAAACACAAGATTAGGTTATTAAAGCATAGTACACCTTTTGTTTATTGCTTATTATATAAAGATTATTACTAATTTAAATGTTGACTCACGTCTAAAATATCTTGATGGCGAGTGACTGAGTAAAGATACAGCTTCTGTCTGTTGTTCCTCAAACTCGTTATCCTCTATAACAATCACTTCTGTTTGTGGTGTTGCTTCTTGATCCACATCAATTACTTCGGGTACCTCCTGCATAAATGTAGGGTAACCTGTAGAATTTACATAATATTACAATATACATTTTTTACTTAAAAATACAGATATTGAACATAAAATAATATGAAAATGGTATGTCATTCAGTCTTAAAATGTCTGCAAAAAACACTTTTAAATATTTGAAAAAAACCTTGTTATACATTTGAGTGAATTGTTATACATTGAGAGATATAGAATAGTATACTAACGTGCTAGATACAGTCCACACACACACACACACACACATACATAAACAAGTCGCTAGGTTATTATTTTTCTATAACTGTGATGTAACTGAACATCCACTAGGTGGAGCCAGTGGTCCACTCTTCATTAGAGCCTTGCCTTGGCATGTCATTTCATGGTTCTGAGATACTTCGAGACATTTCACATAAAATTGAAATTTGTTTGGTAAAAACAGTAGGATAAATACATATGTAGGTAGAGAGAGATATATATAATATTATACTGACATTCTAGATACACACACACACAGGGGTGGTGTGTTCATTAGGGCGATATGGGCGACGCACTGCCAAACGGGAAAAGGAAGGGATTTTTTTTCTAATCAATTATATCACGGCAACAGTAGTTATCAGTGTTCTAATCTAGACGTCTGATCTGCCACTAAATGTCCAATCAGGCTAAAGTCGTGCTTCAAATGGCCCCGCCCGTTTTGGGGCGATTTCAGTCAGGTTGAAAATCGCCCAGAAGTCTCTCATAGCCTCTCATGTAAAATCTTTTTTTTTTCAAATATCAGAGCTTTCAATACAATCTCTATGGGTTCCGGGAGGGCTTGCACTTACGCGCTTTCGTCATACGTAACATAAGTAACCATGAACATAACTAAGAATAGAGCGGGTAGCAGCGTCAATCAATTCACGTACTACTGTCAAGATGGCTAGCTTTGCGAGGCAAAGATGAAACTGAGGGCTCCACCAACCCTGGTATTTTTCTTGGACTTGTCAACTTTGTGGCACAATTAGATGAGGTGTTTGATGACCATCTTAAAAATGCTAAAGTTTTCAAGGGCACATCAAAGACCATTCAAAACGAGCTACTGGAGTGTATGCTAGCGGTCATGAGGGAACATATTGTGGAGGAGGTGAAGTCGGCGAACTTCGTAGCTATCCAAGCTGACGAGACCACGGACGTTTCTACACAGACACATCTGGTGGTTGTGCTGAGGTACATAGATAGCAACCACAAAGTGCAGGAGCGCTTTTTTGAGTTCCTTCCCATCTCGGAATCAACCTCATTCTCAATCGCCAGTGTGCTTTTGGAGAGACGGAACGGTCTTTTTGCAGACGACGAGAAAGTCAAACTCATTGCGCAAGCTTACGATGGAGCCAGTGTGATGAAGCGAGAGAAGGCTGGTGTGCAGCAAAAGGTGCGTGAGCATTTCAAGAATGCCCATTACGTGCATTGCTATGCGCATCAGCTGAATTTGATCATGCAGCAAGCTACTTCTCGCATCAAAAAAGTAACTAGTAAACTAGTCCTCAGCATGCCTGATTTCAATGAGAAAGTCATTGACCGCTTTGCTGCATTGAAAGAGAGAAGAGAACAGTTTCAGTACAAGTAATGTAGCCTCTCTCTCTCTTTGTCCCTCCCTGTCTGTCTCTTTAACACACACACACCCAAATCAGTTCACAGTGGATGCTGTTTAAAATAGTTATTTTTCATGAAGAGATTCGTATGACTTTCAAATCATCTGGCCCACAGACTTCCTCTTCCAATGCGTACCCAGGCAGGGATGTTCCATTCAGGGCCTTTTAGATCTGACATAGAGCAAGTCTTATCTTAAGCCATTCCCTCATGCGAAACGCAGGAGAAAAACTCCCGGTTTTTGGCTTGTGACGTCACGAGAGGCTACACAGCTTTCAGCGGGATTGCTCAAGTAGTGCAAGGAGACAAGGTTCAAACAAAACAAGGATTTTATTATAGGTCTTGGGAAATTAACGAAAATATAACAAAATTCTGTTCTCTTGTGGCTCTTTAAGGGTTAACAGTTCAGGGATGTCTCTTCCACATCCAAAATCATAATTCTCACTCGCTCAGATAACTTTTCCCCAGCCTTACTGTAGTCCACGTTGCAGCTAGTGGCCAACCCAGCAAAAAGTCCTTCCAAATGTCTCTCACGTATTTCCACAGGTGCATATATCCAAAGGTGAGTATTTCCCAAAGGTAAGTATCTCCAAATCCTTATATTCCTCATGGAAGTGGACGTGCAGCACTCTTGTCCTCCAGAGAGCCCAGGTTGGAGACTGTGTCTCTTCCCTTCCCAAACCTTCAGCTCATCAGCTCCTCATTTGTTTCAGCTGCGTGGGAAGATTGGCCATAGAGGGGTGGAGTTCCCGACCATACCAGCAGATGGAGCCATAGCTGTCTGGGTTTGCAGCCACCTCAGGGGGATGTAACGTCCCTCCAGGACACAGCCTCTCGTGACATCACACATCCCCCTCCTCGGGACCGACGTCCTCGTCGGGGTAAAGGCAGCGAAGAAGGCATCACGCCGGGAGAGGGCGTCCGCATTGCCGTGGTGCTTGCCAGACTGCGCTCTCTTCAACTCCTCCAACTCTAGGACCAGGGACTCAGCCTCCTGTTGTCTCTCCTTGAGTTTCTTACTGAACGCATCAGCCTTGGTTTTAGCAGAGTTTAGCTTCTGTTGAGCAGCTTTCAGTTCCTTCTCTCTCTCTGCCTCCGCATTCTTCATCTTGTTCTCCAACACCTTGTACTTCTCCTCTGCCTTCTTCTGGACCTCCTTACTACTGCGCAGGGTCTCCTCACACTCCTCGATGGTCCTGCGCAGCCTCTCCAGCTCCTCCTGTTGCTTAGGGAAGGAGCTCTGTTGGAGTTTAGCCTGGAGGATATCTAACTCTTCTGTCTTCATGTCTAACTGTTGCTTTAACAAACGATACCTCTCAGCGGTCCCCTTCAGACCAGACAGTTCTTTGTCCAGATTCTGTAGCTCCGTCTCTGTGTCGGTCTGGGCACCTGCCATCCCTATCAGAGCCCGGGCGGGAGTGAGTAACTCGGAGGATTGTACCGGAGCCTTCCCAGGATGAGTCTTGCCTCTCCGTTTCCGAGGTACTCGGGTTATCCTTTCCTGAGACTCTCTCCAGAGTGGGTAAAAGGCTGGGCAGTCTCGTCCAATTAGGACAGGGACGGGGAGGGAATCAACCACCCCCGCCATCGTGTGTATGGTTCCCCGTGTGCTGGTCATTGTAAGTTCAGTAATGGGGTATTCTCTGGTGTCCCCATGGACACAGGAAACTGGGAGGACTTTCCCCGGGGTCAGACACGTTGGGCCCACCAAATCCTTACGCACCAGGGTGGCCCGGCTACCAGAATCCAGTAAGGCCTCCACATCATGGTGATTCACAGTTACCGGGCAGGTGGGGGGTCGATCTGGGCCGCCATCTACGACTCCCAAGAGCGAGGCAAAACGGTGTGTGGGTGCTGAGCTGGAGGACTCCGCAGTGGGCATAGGTTCCTCGGCTGGTTTCCCACACTGCCAGGAGATATGTCCCATCTCCCCACACCGGTAACACTGTCGAGTTTCCCCCTCCTGTGTGTACTCTTCTTGGACCCACCTGGTTTCTGGCTCCCCCTGGAGCCGGGATAAGTCCTGACGTGGCTGGGTTCGAGACCTTGGGGTCCTTTGGACGGGTTCTTCCCATTTGTGGTGGGGCCGCCCTCCTGGGGTCTTTTCGGGGAAGCATTCAGCATCTCCGCTGTGGCCTGGTACTTTTCCACAGCTTCCACGGTCAGATCAGCCGTGGTCAAGGCCTGTTGACTGATGAACCGTTTTGCCTCATAAGGCAGGGCGCGTAGGTAACGATCCACCACAACGGCCTCCACCACCGCCGCTGCTGTATTCCTCTGCGGATCCAGCCATTTCCTTGCGATTCGGACAAGTTCATGCATCTGCGCCCGAGGAGGTTGGTCTGGTTGGAAGGTCCAACTGTGAAAGCGCTGGGCCATACCAAACTTTGTGAGTCCATATCTGCTGAGGATCTCAGACTTCAGGGCATCATAGTCAGTAACCTGGTCAGGGCCCAGGTCCCGGACAGCATTCAGCGATTCCCCGGTTAGAAAGGGGGCTAACAGACCAACCCACTGTTGCTTGGGCCAGGCTTCCCTAGTGGCCGTGGCCTCAAATGCATGCAGGTATGCCTCAATGTCATCGGTAGCTCCCATCTTAGATATAAAGTCACTTGCCTTTATTGGGCGGGTATTTTGGACCACCCTCTGTCTCTGCAACTGCAATTCCTCTGCCTTCAGAAGGTTGGCTTTCTTTTGCTCCTCCAAGAGAGCCACGTTTGCTTGCATCTGGGCTTGCTGGCCAGCAACAAGGGCTTTCAATATGTCCTCCATTTCAGTCGGCGGGGAGCCTACGGCCAACTTGGAAAACTGGGTGATCAAACCTTCGGTATCCTCCTCTGACATGCACTATTAACGCTTGAGCGTGCCCGTATTCTCCACCATCTGTGACGTCACGAGAGGCTACACAGCTTTCAGCGGGATTGCTCAAGTAGTGCAAGGAGACAAGGTTCAAACAAAACAAGGATTTTATTATAGGTCTTGGGAAATTAACGAAAATATAACAAAATTCTGTTCTCTTGTGGCTCTTTAAGGGTTAACAGTTCAGGGATGTCTCTTCCACATCCAAAATCATAATTCTCACTCGCTCAGATAACTTTTCCCCAGCCTTACTGTAGTCCACGTTGCAGCTAGTGGCCAACCCAGCAAAAAAGTCCTTCCAAATGTCTCTCACGTATTTCCACAGGTGCATATATCCAAAGGTGAGTATTTCCCAAAGGTAAGTATCTCCAAATCCTTATATTCCTCATGGAAGTGGACGTGCAGCACTCTTGTCCTCCAGAGAGCCCAGGTTGGAGACTGTGTCTCTTCCCTTCCCAAACCTTCAGCTCATCAGCTCCTCATTTGTTTCAGCTGCGTGGGAAGATTGGCCATAGAGGGGTGGAGTTCCCGACCATACCAGCAGATGGAGCCATAGCTGTCTGGGTTTGCAGCCACCTCAGGGGGATGTAACGTCCCTCCAGGACACAGCCTCTCGTGACATCACAGGCTGAAAAAGGTTGTTGAGACAGCTGTGTGTGAAAATCTTCACTGTTGAATCGTCTGGTTGGCCTCCACTCATATCAATCCCACCATTAAAACAATCAGGTGCATCACACCAATGTAGTGTTTTTTTGCAAACAGCAACGGTGTAATGCCCCTTTCGTCTCAAACCCGGGTCTCCCTGCCCGTAGGCAAACAAATATATTGTAGTGAATACAGGGGGTAGCCCCAAACAGGTTTTGAACCTGGGTCCATCAACTGTCAAGCCAACACCTTAAGCGCTAACTCAAGAGGTCCGAACCGCTCGATGATGTCGCTAGGTGTTGGATTAAGGTCGCTACATTACCCCCTTCCTTGGGGAGAGCATGCCCCCACACTTCTTTATAGCAAGTCTCTCACGTGTACATGCCTCTTTGATGGCCTCACAGGCACTATCCCACTTCTGACACCAATGTAACGAATTAAGGGATAGCTCCAACCGGGACTCAAACCCAGGTCCAGCGACTATCAAGCCAACAGCTTATCCATTACACCAAGAGATCAGAAGGTGGTAATTGGTAGGTGTTGGGTTCAGCTTGCTACAGTATATACTTATATAGGGCAATGTGTGATCTGGGAGCGGCAGCACTACCACTAGCGCTCCTGACACAGCCGAACACAATCTTTACCTTCTGAACCTTAAAAACTGACCTAAAGTCAGATACATTTAGACAAACCACCATGTGAGCAGCAAGTGTAGGGTTAATGGAGTGAAGTGGGGGATGGGTAGGACCACCAGTATCAACTATATGTCTATGAATGCATTACTATTAATGCAGTACTAAAACGGATGGATGCTCTTCATCAACACCATCTCACCTGGGAAACTAAATATCAGCAATCAATCAACAAGATTCATGAAATGGAGCAAATGAAGACATTAGAACTGCTAAAGGTCAGATATTATATTCTGACACCAATTTCCTACTGGTAGATTTTGTACATGATCTGTCAATCCTGAGAGCAACGCTCTCTCTCCTCCTCTTCCCCCATCTCTATTTGCTGGGGTGAAGTTTCCCCTAGATACAGATCTAGGAGTGTCTCACAGCCCTTCTTCGGCCTCAGTGGATGCTAGCTCAGAAGAAGCACCAGCATGGTTCAGAATGGTGATGGACAAGGGTATAACAACAATCCAAGAGACACTTTCTGAGCGCCTCAGAAAAATTGATGTGCTGGTCGATAAACTCCACGAAGACCAGAAAGTCACAAAGGGAACGAGTGACAAAGTTACAAAAAGATCATGCTGACCAACAGGCTGCCATCCTGGACGTCCGCCTGGAAGTGGATCAAAAGCACAAGAAGTTGGAAGATGCCATCTCTAAACTCGAGAAATTAGATTCTTACGAACATTTCCAAAAGTGCTTGAATTTGAGATTTCAAGGTTTCCCGGAGGCCGTGGAGGGAAGAGACGCCATCTCCTTTCTACAGGAATGGATTCCCAAAATTCTGGATCTACCTCCTTCCGCACACCCACTGGAAATGGAGAGGGTCCATCGCACCCTACGGAGGCGGCTGCCTGGCCAGGTTGCACCCAGGGCATTTGTCGTTACATTTCTACGGTACCAGGACACTGTCCGCATCCTCTCTGCTGCCCGAGCAAAGGGAGAGCTCAAGTACGGAGATGCCAGAATCAGGATCTTTCCGGATCTTTCTCCCTTACTACACAAGAGGAGGATGGCTTTCTCCCCACTGAAGAGGTTTCTGCGGCAGGCTGGCTCGGCATACGGCCTGCTGCTACCCGACGACTCTGTGGACGTACACCAAGAATGGTGAGCGCACATTTGACTCTGTGAAGACGGCTGAAACATACATGAGGAAAGAACTCCCTGACTTGTTCCCGTCTACTACATCAGGAGGAACTGTCTTTTGAACTTGGATACAGTGGATAGTGAACTGTTAGAACATGAGGATACAACCAAATGACTCATAGGATCGGCTGGCTGGCTGGCTAGATGGCTAGTGCCATAATGACAGGCCAGGTAAAGTTGTATCATAGCTAATGTTGACTGCGCTATTTAGCCAGCTCGCTAAGTTTACCAGGGTGTTACTATAGCTACAGCCACACTATGCCAGGTAGTTACATTTTCTTTTCTTTTACCCATAGAGGTCCAGTGGGGTTTGGTTAAATAGTGATGTGGCTTTTGACTGGGTTTCAAGCCTAACTGCATTGTTTATATTACTTCAGGGAATTTTTAGCTACTATTACGTTTGCTGGCTTGTTTATTGTTAGAGATGTATGCTAGCGTTAGTGATACCGAGGCAGGGAGAAGCTACTCACTGGCTGGACACCTAATTGCCAGCTAGCTGATAGCTGGACAGTTGTGTGTGTGTGTACATGTGTATATAAATATATATAATGGGGGGGTTGGGAGGGTGAACTCGGGAGGATGGTGATTGTTTAACTAATTGTCTCTATTTTATATTTGAGGGATAATAGTTATCGTCTGGTAAAGGTTTTCATTTATTCATCATAGCTTGATGTCTTTTTTCCTGTGCTGCTTGGGTGCGTTTGTTTCACTGCGCAGGTTTCAGGGCGCCTTGGTGCTTTATCTTGGCCAGGTCACAGTTGTAAATGAGAACTTGTTCTCAACTGGCTCCTTACCTGGTTAAATAAAGGGGAAATATAAATAAAATAAATAAAAATGCCGATTGGTTGACGTTTGTGTGTGCGGGTAGGCGCTGTTGGTGACTATGAACACATCCTCTGTTGTTGTTGTTGTTGTTGTTGTTGTTGTTGTTGTTGAGACATGCTCAAGTGGGGCTAAATAGTCCAGTCATTATTGTTGCCGATGTTTGTCGCTTTGATTCAAATTGTATTTTGTGACTCGACTAACAATATATTCATGTTACAGGGAACAGTCAATGCACTTCTAATGCCATATACATATAATTTAGAATGAACCTCTTTGGGGCGATGCTGTGCATAGCAGGTACATCTAGCTTAAAGACTAGCGTCTAAGGTTATGGTTTATCAACTCCCTCAGTTGGGGAGGGGGTTGGTGGGTTTGGGGTAGGGTCAGGGTATTAGCTCACCAGATGGTTACTATTTTATACTTTCATCATTTCATTTAGTTTCTATCTTTTTACCTCTTTCTTATTATCTTTAAAGATGTCTGCTCCTAATAACTATACATTTATGGCACTTAACATTAGGGTACTGTAATGAATACTCAGGGAGAAAAAGGTGTAGATTCACGCGCAGAGCGGCAGGTGTGTATTACGCCTTTACAGAAGACAGGAATCGTGGTCACAGGCAGGCAATGGTCATACACAGGTAGGCAAACAGGCAGGTGAATCAAAACTAGGACTGAAGGCTATAACTGGTTCTCACAAACGAGCTAGGAAAAGTCTTAGTGACTAGTGGTTCTGGTGAAAAATGTCCTTTAAGTATCTCCACAATATCCCCATACGTCTTATTACCTGTTCTGTCTGGCTGTAGCAGGCTGCCTAGTAAATTAAATGTCTTTGGCCCCATTACACTAAAACATGGAGGCACAATGTTGTCCTCATCCATGTCATTTACAAGAACAAAATATTCAAACCGTTCTGTATATGAGCTCCACTGTTCAATACTTTTATCAAACTGTACAATGTTTCCATCAATTCCAATAATTGTTCATTTCTCAATAAGCTCCTGATTGTCACTCACTTCAATATTGTCCTCAACCAAAGCAATATTTTCCTCAGTCACGTGATCTTCATTCACTTCACTCACTGATGTTTCCTCCTAAGTTCGCTCATTTAGCAGATTTAATTAAAAGGATTGTCTTCACAGTTGAATAAATGTCCTTTCCTTTAATCACTGTATATTCCTCCTTTTTAATCACGTTGTTTTCCAGCTCCGATGTCCGTCTCGAGTCCTTTTCTGCTGTCCATGACGATGTTAACTCCAGAGGTGGAAAAAGTACCCAATTGTCATACTTGAGTAAAAGTAAAGATACCTTAACAGAAAATGACTCAACTAAAAGTGAAAGTCACCCAGTAAAATACTACTTGAGTAAAAGTCTAAAAGTATTTGGTTTTAAATATACTTAAGTATCAAAAGTAAATGTAATTGCTAAAATATACTAAAGTATCAAAAGTAAAAGTACAAGTATAAATCATTTCAAATTCCTTACATAAAGCAAACCAGACGATTTTCTTGTTTTTAAAATGTACGTTCAGCCAGAGGCAAACTCCAACACTCAGACAATTTACAAACAAAGCATTTGTGTTTAGTGAGTCCCCCAGATCAGAGGCAGTAGGGATGTTCTCTTGATAAGTGTGTGAATTGGACCATTTCCTGTCCTGCTAAGCATTCAAAATGTAACGAGTACTTTTGGTTGTCAGGGAAAATGTATGGAGTAAAAAGTACATTATTTTCTTTAGGAATGTAGTGAAGTGAAAGTAAAAGTAGTCAAAAATATGAATAGTAAAGTCAAGTACAGATACCCCCAAAAAACTACTTAAGTAGTACTTTAAAGTATTTTTACCTTAGTACTTTACACCACTGGTTAACTCTCTTTCTTAGCTAGCTCGACTATGCACTTGCCTCTGCTAGCAATACACTGTGCTAACATTAGCCTAGACTGGACCACAGAAAATAACAGTTTTAAACAGTTGTAAAAACCCACTTCTTCCAGACAGAATAGTTCCTGTAGATTCAGACTTACTCATCACCAATCTTTTGTTATGTCTCGTGGGTTTCATAACCACGTCTGTATAACAATTCAATAATGATGAGACAGGAGACAGGAATCAGTTCAACCATTTATCTGGAACGTGATCATCTCAACACATACAAACCCCCATGATGCTCTGCGGCACAACCCCAATATACAACAAATACATAAGTAAATGGACACAAAACAAAACTCATAGAGGAATTTAAATGTTCAGTTGTAGAAAGTAGGGCCATGGGATAGGGTCAGAAAGGTCAGTATGTTTGATAACTGGTTACAGAGGTGACATAACAAGCATAAGGTCCATTATAACACAGTGAAGTAGAGGTGGGAGCTAAAAGCAGACATGGACAGTGAGACGGTGTGAGGAGGTCAGGGGTGAACACTAGATCAGGACAGGTAGAAATGGCAGGGCTGGTTGGTCCTGTGTGTGTGTGTGTTCAATGTGTGTGTGTCCAGTATGTGTGTGTGTTCAGTGTCAGTGTGTGTGTGTGTTCAGTGTGTTCAGTGTGTGTTTCCAGTGTGTGTGTGTGTGTGTGTGTGTGTGTGTGTCCAGTGTGTGTCTGTCCAGTGTGTGTGTGTGTGTTTGTGTGTGTGTGTGTGTGTGAGTCCTGTGTGTGTTTGTCCAGTGTGTGTGTGTGTCCAGTGTGTGTGTGTGTGTGTGTGTGTCCAGTGTGTGTTTGTCCAGTGTGTGTGTGTGTGTGTGTCCTGTGTGTGTTCAATGTGTGTGTGTCCAGTATGTGTGTGTGTTCAGTGTCAGTGTGTGTGTGTGTTCAGTGTGTGAGTGTGTGTGTTTCCAGTGTTTGTGTGTGTGTGTGTGTCCAGTGTGTGTCTGTCCAGTGTGTGTGTGTGTGTTTGTGTGTGTGTGTGTGTGTGTGAGTCCTGTGTGTGTTTGTCCAGTGTGTGTGTGTGTTCAATGTGTGTGTGTCCAATGTGTATGTATGTGTGTGTCCAGTGTGTGTGTATGTGTGAATCCAGTGTGTGTATGTGTGTGTGTGTGGATGCGTGTCCAGTGTGTGTGTGTGTCCAGTGTGTGTGTGTCCAGTGTGTGTGTGTGTGTGTGTGTCCAGTGTGTGTGTGTGTGTGTATGTGTGTGTTCAGCGTGTGTGTGTTCAGTGTGTGTGTGTATCCAGCGTGTATGTTTAGTGTGTATGTGTGTGTGTGTCCAGTGTGTATGTGTGTGTGTGTCCAGTGTGTGTGTGTGTGTCCAGTGTGTGTGTGTGTCAGGTGTGTGTGTCCTGTGTGTATGTGTGTGTGTGTGTGTCCAGTGTGAGTGTGTGTGTGTCCAGTGTGTGTGTGTCCAGCGTATGTGTGTGTGTCCAGTGTGTGCATCCAGTGTGTGTGTGTGTTTGTGTGTGTCCAGTGTGTGTGTGTCCAGTGTGTGTGTGTGTGTGTGTCCAGTGTGTGTGAGTGTGTGTGTAAGTGTGTATGTGTGTGTGTCCAGTGTGAGTGTGTGTGTCCAGTGTGTGTGTGTGTGTGTGTGTGTGTCCTGTGTGTGTGTGTGTCAGGTGTGTGTGTGTCCAGTGTGTGTGTGTCCAGTGTGTATGTGTGTGGGTCCAGTGTGAGTGTGTATGTGTGTGTCCAGCGTATGTGTGTGTGTCCAGTGTGTGTCCCCAATGTGTGTGTGTGTTTGTGTGTGTCCAGTGAGTGTGTGTTTGTGTGTGTGTGTCCAGTGTGTATGTGTGTGTGTGTGTCCTGTGTGTGTGTCCAGTGTGTGTGAGTGTGTGCATGTGTGTGTGTCCAGTGTGCGTGTGTGTCCTGTGTGTGTGTGTGTGTGTGTGTCAGGTGTGTGTGTGTGTGTCCAGTGTGTGTGTGTGTCCTGTGTGTGTTTCCTGTGTGTGTGTGTGTGTGATCAATGTATGTGTGTCCTGTGTGTGTGTGTGTGTGTGTGTGTGTCCAGTGTGTGTTTGTCCGGTGTGTGTGTGTTCAGTGTGTTTGTTCAGTGTGTGTGTGTGTGTCCAGTTTGTGTGTGTGTCCAGTGTGTGTGTGTGTGTCAGTGTGTGTGTGTGTGTGTGTCCAGTGTGTGTGTCTAGTGTGTGTGTGTCTAGTGTATGTGGGTGTGTACAGTGTCCAGTGTGTGGGTGTGTTTGTCCAGTGTGTGTGATCAATGTATGTGTGTCCAGTGTGTGTGTGTGTGTGTGTGTCCAGTGTGTGTTTGTCCGGTGTGTGTGTGTTCAGTGTGTTTGTTCAGTGTGTGTGTGTGTGTGTGTGTGTACAGTGTGTGTGTATCAAGTGTGTTTGTGTGTCCAGTGTGTGTCAGTGTGTTTGTCCAGTGTGTGTGTGTTCAGTATGTGTGTGTGTTTGTGTTCAGTGTGTGTGTGTGTGTGTGTGTGTGTGTGTCAGTGTTACCATGGTTATTATTTACAGGGACACTGAGGAGTCATCACCATAAACCCTAAACCCTGGATAGAGGGGCTCAGTGAATGTAGAATGGAATGTGTTCAAGTGGGTCAGTGTGTCAGAGGAGACTCTGTAGAAGGACAGAGTGCCGGCTGGCCAGTCCAGATACACTCCTACTCTGTGGGAGCTGGAGGAGGGGACGTCTATGATAGTGGACTTATTATTGTGCCAGGCAGAGTAACTGTTGTCAGAGCAGAACAGACTCCAGGACTTGTCATTGTATCCAAGACAACCGTCCTTACCCACTCCTCTCCTGCTGATTCCTTTATATGCCACTCCTATACCAGCCCCTCTCCCACTCCACTCTACCTCCCAGTAACAGCACCCAGTCAGACCCTCTCTACACAGCACCTGTCCCAAGACCTCAAATCTCTCTGGGTGATCAGGATACGGCTGCTCCTCTCTCCTCCATGTCACCTTTCTGTTCTCCTCAGACAGAGAGAGGAATCTGTTTACTGTGTTTGGGTCCAGTGTGAGATCACAGACATCTGATGGATGAAACCAGACACAATATTAGAAATCATCATCATTCACATTAGAATGTTAACTCACTTTTCACTAATTCAGTTAATGTAGATGTTTCTAGGTATCAAAAGGAGAAGTTAAGGTAACTTGAGACTTGTTGAATGATCATATGTTATACTGTACGGTAATATAAAACACACTTATTCCCATTAATTACACACACACACACACACACACACACAGACAAACTGAACACACACACACACACACTGGAAACACATCCTGAACACACACACATCTTCATGCATGAACACACACACACATTTTCTAATGTAACAGGAACACACCACACACACACACAGACACACACACATTGTCAAATCAACTCTTTGTAAACTTTGGTGTCCCTGATTTGTGCTTCTGTAGAACTACAGCTGATATTTAATATGACCAAGTAAGTAATGATGGTGGTCTTTGACTTTGACTTCACTTGAATTAAGACTTATTCTTAGTCATATTCTTCACAGCAGTCAACACTCACATTTTCTAAGTCCAGGTTTCATTGTGTTCTCTCCACCATGTTCCACACTGTAGCGGTAAGCAGAAGAACAGACAGTCATTGAGGGATACACCTGACACACACACACACACACACACACACACACACACACACACACACACAGTCAGTATATACATTTGTCCAAGTGTGTGTGTGTGTGTCCAGTGTGTGTGTGTGTACAGTGTGTGTGTGTGTGTGTCCAGTGTGTGCGTGTGTGTTTCCAGTGTGTGTGTGTGTGTGTGTCCAGTGTGTGTGTCCAGTGTGTTTGTGTGTCTGTCCAGGGTGTGTGTCCAGTGTGTGTGTGTGTGTTTGTCCAGTGTGTGTATGTGTGTCCATTGTGTGTGTGTGTATGTCTAGTGTGTGTGTGTGTGTGTCTAGTGTATGTGTGTGTGGCTAGTGTGTGTGTGTTTGTCCAGTGTGTGTGTGTGTCCAGTGTATGTGTGTGTCCAGTGTTCGTGTTTGTGTGTCCGGTGTGTGTCCAGTGTGTGTGTGTGTGTGTGTGTGTGTGTGTGTGTGTCCAGTGTGAGTAAGTCTGTGTGTTTGTGTGTGTCCAGTGTGTGTCCAGTGTGTGTCCAGTGTGTGTTTGTTTGTGTGTGTGTCCAGTGTGTGTTTCTGTTTGAGTGTGTGTCCGGTGTGTGTCCAGTGTGTGTGTGTGTGTGTGTGTTTGTGTGTGTGTGCGTGTGTGTTCAGTGTGTGTGTGTGTGTGTGTGTGTGTGTATGTCTAGTGTGTGTGTGTTTGTCTAGTGTGTGTGTGTGTGTCCAGTGTGTGTGTTTGTCCAGTGTGTGTGTGTGTGTGCGTCCTTTGTGTGTGTGTGTGTGTGTCCTTTGTGTGTATGTGTCCAGTGTGTGTGTTTACAGTGTGTGTGTGTGTGTGTCCAGTGTGTATGTGTGTCCAGTGTGTGTGTGTGTGTCCAGTGTGTGTACTGATACACGTGCACACACACACACACTGGACACACTGAACACACACACACACACACACACTGGACAAACACAGACACACACACACACAGACACACACACACAGACACACACACACACACACACACACACACAGTCTTTATATAACTTAGTCCAAGTGGTGGTCAGAATGTTTGTCTTAACTAGCCTGATAACTCCAACATGTCTGATATGAACATTGACATAAACCCTCTACATACTTGAGTTTCTCCAGTCTGCAGTGTGGATCCTCCAGTCCAGCAGAGAGCAGTCTGACTCCTGAGTCTCCTGGGTGATTGTAGCTCAGGTCCAGCTCTCTCAGGTGTGAGGGGTTTGACTTCAGAGCTGAGACCAGAGAAGCACAGCCTTCCTCTGTGACTAGACAGCCTGACAGCCTGCACAGAGTCAAATCATATTAAAACCACACTGCTATTCTATGGTGGTGAAAATAGTGGCAGTATATTTTTTTCAACATATTCAGATATATCAGCGTCCTGAAACCTGCCATATCTATTCATAAATGAATGTTTCATTATTGGAAATGACAAATTATCAAAGTATTGCTTGTAGATAGAAAAATGCATATGACAAATATTTGAGTTGACTGACCAGACCAGTTTAAAAAGCAGTATCAGTCAAAAGACAGACAGTGAGGTATCAGATTTAGATTGTATTGAGTATACAGTCCACACCATATCTATTTTGACAGTGAAGCTAACATGTTAAATGTGGCTCTATAATCCAGCATTTTGGATTTGAGATCAAATGTTTCATATGAGGTGACAGTATATAGTGTCACCTTTAATTTGAGGGTATTTTAATACATATCTGTTTCACCGTTTAGAAATGAAAGCACTTTATGTATCTAGTCCCCCTATTTGAAGAAGTCATACGTATTCTGACCAATTAACTTAAAGTGTATTAAAGTAGTCAAAAGTTTCGTAGTTGGTTCCAAACTCGTTGGTTGCATTTGCAGTTTGTTTTGGTTGTGTTTTGGGTTATGTTTTGCCTGATAGTAACTGAATGGTGGATGATGACTGGAGTAATTTTCTGTCTAAGTGAGTAGATAACATCTTTCTAAACACTACAAAATTAATCCTAATGATGCCATGATTAAGAAAAATAATGAATGAATCATGAATAATAATGAATGAGAAAGTTACAGAGGCTACAACAAAACATGCTAACCTTTCACCATTAACCTCAAATAAAAGGTGACATTCTGTAATGTCACCTAATATGAAACGTTTTATCTCAAATCCAAAATGATGGAGCATAGCACCAAATGTAAAACTGTAAGCTTCACTGTCCAAACACATATGGTGTGGACTATGTGTGCCTGGTAAACACATGTGGATCTGGTGAACAGTTATCACTTGTTGACCAACTACAGGAATACTGACCTCAGAGTCTCCAGTTTACATTGGGGATTCCCCAGTCCAGCAGAGAGCAGCTTCACTCCTGAATCCTTCAGGTCATTGTTACTCAGATCCAGCTCTCTCAGGTGTGAGGGGTTTGACTTCAGAGCTGAGACCAGAGAAGCACAGCCTTCCTCTGTGACTCCACAGCCTGACAGCCTGACAGAGAGATCATCATGATTTCACAAACACACTGTTAATTTAACACCAGTAGTGTAAAAGGACAATGGCAAATGCATTTGGTTTATTCTCTTAAACAACATATAGATTCATCTTCTGTCTCCTAGAATTGTATGGTCATATTGTTATACTAATGTGAACATCAATGCAGTGATTCAATATGTTTTTCAATATAGTATTATATACATACTATAATATATATTTTTCTCTAAACTGATGATTAGTACTTAAATATACTTTTATTTACTCACAGAGCAGCTCTGGAGGCTTTGACCACTGGCAGCAGCCTCAGAAGACCTTCCTCTGATCTGGAGTATTTCTTCAGGTCAAACACATCCAGCTCCTTTTCTGAAGTCAGCAACACAAAGACCAGAGCTGACCACTGTGCAGGTGACAGTTCTTCTTCTGAGAGACTTCCTGATCTCAGGTAGCGTTGGATCTCCTCCACTAGAGAATGGTCATTCAGTTCATTCAGACAGTGGAACAGATTGATGCACCTCTCTGGAGAGGGATTCTCCCTGATCTTCTCCTTGATGTACTTGACTGTTTCTTCATGGCTCTGTGAGCTGCTTCTTGTCTTTGTCAGTAGACCTTGTAAGTGCTTCTGATTGGACTCCAGTGAGAGGCCCAGAAGGAAGCGGAGGAACAGGTCCAGGTTTCCTGTCTCACTTTGTAAGGCTTTATCCACAGCACTCTTGTAGAAATTAACTTCAGGCTTGTCTCTGAACAGCGCAAAAATTTTCCTGGTTGATTGAGGTTTTGCCATTAGATTCTCATTGTTGTTGATGAATGAGAGGAACACATATACAGCAGCCAGAAACTCCTGAATGCTCAGATGCACGAAGCAGTACACCTTGTCCTGGTACAGCCCACATTCCTCTTTAAAGAACTGTGTGCACAATCCTGAGTACACTGAGGCATCATTGACATCAATGCCAGCCTTTTTCAGTTCTTTTTCATAGAAAATCAGATTGCCGTCAACAAGCTGTTGAAAAGCCAGTTTTCCCAGTGACAGAATGCTCTCTTTATTCCAGTGTGGACCTGTCTCTTCTTTCCAAAGATACTTTTCATTCTTCTGTTTGGTATGAAACTCCACAAGGTGTGAGTACATCTCAGTCAGAGTCTTGGGCATCTCTTCTCTCTTGTCTGTACTCAACATGTGTTCAAGGACTGTTGCAGAAATCCAACAGAAGACTGGAATGTGGCACATGATGTGGAGGCTCCTTGATGTCTTTATGTGTGAGATGATTCTGCTGGCCAGGTCCTCATCACTGAATCTCTTCCTGAAGTACTCCTCCTTCTGTGGGTCATTGAACCCTCGTACCTCTGTCACCTGGTCAACACACACTGAAGGGATCTTATTGGCTGCTGCAGGTCGGGTAGTTATCCAGAGGAGAGCAGAGGGAAGCAGATTTCCCTTGATGAGATTTGTCAGCAGAGCATCCACTGAGGTTGACTCTGTGACGTCACAACAGATCTTGTTCTTCTGGAAGTCTAGGGGCAGTCGGCACTCATCCAGACCATCAAAGATGAACAGGACTTTGTACTTGTCGTAGTTGGAGATTCTTGATTCTTTGGTTTCCATTGAGAAGTGACTGAGAAGTTCAATGAAAGTGTGTTTGTCCTTTTTCATCAAATTCAGCTCCCGAAAAGGGAATGAAAATACAAATTGGACATCCTGATTTGCTTTTCCTTCAGCCCAGTCCAGAATGAACTTCTGCACAGAGACTGTTTTTCCAATGCCAGCGACTCCCTTTGTCAGCACAGTTCTGATAAGTTTGTCTTGTCCAGTTAAGGGTTTGAAGATGTCGTTACATTTGACTGCAGTCTCTGGTCTTGCTTGTTTCCTGGTTGTTGTCTCAATCTGTCTCAGCTCATGTTCATTATTGACCTCTCCTGTTCCACCCTCTGTGATGTAGAGCTCTGTGTAGATCTTATTGAGAAGTGTTGGGTTTCCTTGTTTAGCGATCCCCTCAAATACACATTGAAACTTCTTCTTTAGATTAGATTTGAGTTCACGTTGAAGAATCACAGCACGCTCATCTGAATCTAGAAATAACACAGAGGATATTAATATTACATCTGTTTTAATGCCTACAGTATTCTAAGACTGTCTTATAAAGTTTAAATTATAATCATTTATTCTCTAGTCTGTATAAATCTGTAAATGTTTTCATAATGCATTACACACTGGTGTGACTGATTTATATCATTATTGGTATTATTGATGGCATTAATAATGTTGTCTCTCTCTCTCTCTCTCTCTCTCTCTCTCTCTCTCTCTCTCTCCTCTGTCTAAATGAATCCACACAACACATCCCTGCTGCTACTTGATGAGGTCACTAGGTGTTGTGTTAAGGCTGCTACAATATCATTGAGTTACACAGCTACTTTAGCTGTACTTTAGCTACAGTTTTTTAATGTTTGTTATAAAACAGCATTCAACATGAGGCAGACAGCTCTTACTTTTCTCCAGTGTGTCAGCAAGCTCCTTCTGGTTCATTTTCCTCAGGACGTGCAGTGTGATCTTCAGAGCCCCCTCTCTGGCACTGCTCTCCTGCTTCTCATCTTCAGCATCCACCACTTCCTTATCCTGCTTCTGACTCTCAAAGCCTTCTGGGAGTTCTGGACTAAGAATCCTCTTGAACATCTTCAGCTCGTTCTTCACAAATGTCATAATATTCTCTTCAAGCAACTGAAATAAATCAAGTAAATAAGTTAAGCAAGAGACTAAATGCTTTCTCATTAACACATGAATGAATGATTGACAGAACAACTTTACTTGAGGTAAAAAAAAACAAATGTAAAAAACAGGACCACATACACTGAATATGGAGGCCAGGTCTGTTTGATGACTCTGGGAAGACTGACCACTGAGAATCTCTGCCTCTGATCTCTCCTGTTGGTTTCTGTGGACAAAACATGAGATTACATTTCCTCATTCAGGGAGTGCACACACATAACACACACACACACACACACACACACACACACACACACACACACACACACACACACACACACACACACAGGGAGGGAATGTTGTGTTAGTTTAATATTGATTCAGGACTATGAAAATTGAAAAAATAATTAGCCTATGGATTATGAAAACAACAAAAATAAATGGTAAAATGGGAGAGGAGAAATGACTAGAGACAGTGTTGTTTAACTCACTGACCATGACCCATGAGTTCTTCTTACCTTTGTTCAGTAGAAAAGGCTCCCTCTCTAAACTTTATAGGACGATTCATAGACCGGTCACTCTTCATGGACACACAGCTGGGGACAGGGGAGGCTGGTTTCTCCTGCTTGATTGGGCTTAAACACAACAGAGACAAACATTACATCTCTCATCTACTCTGAACTCAGATGGGGAAACATAAGAGAGTTTCATTCCAAAACGCTATATATCCATTTTCAGAAATGTTGGTAAATTAGCTTTTATTGTTTAAATAAATTATTAAACCACTACAAGGCTTTATAAAGGCTTCTAAACTGGGTAAAATTAAGATATTGCATCTGTAAGTGCATTCATCTTAAAATATCTAGGTGAGACTACCACATATCACAGTCAAACATACAGGATACGAACATTACATTCCAGCTAAACATTGGATATAATTGGATATAAAGCGTTTTGGGAAAATTCATTTTCATGCACATCTAAAATCTAGAACATTATATTGAAGCAATCATTTCTGATGAAAAAACACAAATGTATATTTTTTTTGCATATAGCGTTTTGGAATATAAATTATTAAACAATATTGTCAACTCACCCAAAGAGACTCATTTTAGAGGCAGGGCCCCCCTCCTCTCTCTCCCCAGAGAGACCCATTTTAGAGGCAGGGACCCCCTCCTCTCTCTCCCCAGAGAGACTCATTTTAGAGGCAGGGACCCCCTCCTCTCTCTCCCCAGAGAGACTCATTTTAGAGGCAGGGACCCCCTCCTCTCTCTCCCCAGAGAGACTCATTTTAGACCACTGACCCCTAAACAGAGATGCAGCATGTTGGTTGTGGGTAACACAGTGACAACTAATTATTGAAGGTCAATTGTTCTATTTTATTCATTATCTCTTAGAAATAAAACAGTTTACTAACAGACACATCCAAACAGTCAGATGATTTAATGCAATGACTTTTTCTAGCCCAATGACTCCGCCAAACCCACCAACAAGGCCTGAAAACTAGGCCAAAACATAGCCCCTGATAGGCCTACATCTTATTTCAGACAGCCTCCAGTAGCCTGGGCAAGATGTAGGCAAGATGTAAGCTGAATGATTTAGCAGCTTGCTTAGTTCAAATTGACAGATTCATTTATTTAACATGAACAGCAAGACGATGTTGAGGTAGGAAGTGCTTCTGTTGCCCAGTAGCCTGCTGGAATAGGCTACTGAGGATGGGGTCGTAATTTTAATCACTGAATCAAATATTAATAACATGGATATGAACTGAATAGGCCTATGCTTGTCAACAACAGCCAGGTTATTTTTTTACCTGTAGCCTAATCTGGCTGACTGTTACCTTCAATCTAATGCATTCTAACATCTGATCAGCAATTGAGATAGAACTGTGACCATGGTGACAATTGATAACTTCCAATGAAATTAACTAAACACCACCATTTATAGTTGCATAATAACACGAGGCTACAACAACATTTATTAAATCTGTTTGCCAGCTCCAGGTTGTCTACACAAGTGGCACACAATGATTTGCAATGAGGTAATAACTAGACTATATACAAGGAGCACCAGTACTGAGTCAATGTGCAGGGGTACCAGGTAGTTGAGGTAGTAACTAGACTATATACAAGGAGTACCAGTACTGAGTCAATGTGCAGGGGTACCAGGTAGTTGAGGTAATAACTAGACTATATACAAGGAATACCAGTACTGAGTCAATGTCTAGGGGTACCAGGTAGTTGAGGTAATAACTAGACTATATATAAGGAGTACCAATACTGAGTCAATGTTCAGGGGTACCAGGTAGTTGAGGTAATAACTAGACTATATACAAGGAGTACCAGTACTGAGTCAATGTGCAGGGTACCAGGTAGTTGAGGTAATAACTAGACTATATACAAGGAGTACCAGTACTGAGTCAATGTGCAGGGATACCAGATAGTTGAGGAAATAACTAGACTATATACAAGGAGTACCAGTACTGAGTCAATGTGCAGGGTACCAGGTAGTTGAGGTAATAACTAGACTATATATAAGGAGTACCAGTACTGAGTCAATGTGCAGGGCTACCAGGTAGTTGAGGTAATAACTAGACTATATACAAGGAGTAGCAGTACTGAGTCAATGTGCAGGGGTACCAGGTAGTTGAGGTAATAACTAGACAATATACAAGGAGTACCAGTACTGAGTCAATGTGCAGGGGTACCAGGTAGTTGAGGTAATAACTAGACTATATACAAGGAGTACCCGTACTGAGTCAATGGGCAGGCTACCAGGTAGTTGAGGTAATATTTACATGTAGGTAGGGGTAAAGTATATCTCCTCATCCAGGGAGTGCACACACACACACACACACACACACACACACACACACACACACACACACACACACACACACACACACACAGGGAGGGAATGTTGTGTTTGTTTAATATTGTTTCAGGACTATGAAAATTGAAAAAATGATTAGCCTACGGATTATGAAAACAACAAAAAGAAATGGGAAAATGGGAGAGGAGAAATGACTAGAGACAGTGTTGTTTAACTCACTGACCACAACCCATGAGTTCTTCTTACCTTTGTTCACTAGAAAAGTCTCCCTCTCTAAACTTTATAGGAGGATGCATAGACCAGTCACTCTTCATGGACACACAGCTGGGTACAGGGGAGGCTGGTCTCTCCTGCTTGATTGGGCTTCAACACAACAGAGACAAACATTACGTCTCTCATCTACTCTGAGCTCAGATTTGGAAACATAACAAGAGTTTCATTCCAAAATGCTATATATCCATATTCAGAAATGTTCGTAAATTAGCTTCTATTGTTTAAAGAAATTATCAAATAAATGGTTGTGTTTTCTCACTAGCTAATCATGGCATGGTGTTGTTCAATGACAGACATGTGTTTGTTTAAAATCGATCACTTAATGGCTTCATTTCAGAGAGACAAATGTTTTTTTTGCCAAAGCTATTTAGAGTTGTTAAACGGGTGTGAAGAGTGTATTGGTATAATGGTAATATTGTCAAAATTCCGCTTGTAACAACCATCAGAATTGGTAAAGAAAATATGCATTCCATTATATTAGGCAATAATGAAGAGTAGGCAAAGTGGTCGTGTCGTATTAAAATTCTATCAAATGTCTTCCATTGCAACGAGTCCAGTCAGGGTGCTGCAGAACCCCTGCAGTACCTCCACTGACCCCGGATTGAGAACTCCTGATTTAGCAGATACTCTAATCCAGAGTGATTTACAGTAAGTGCATTCATCTTAAAATAGCTATTTATTTTAGAAATAAACATAATAAATTCTTCATAAAATTGTAATCTCACCTCTTAGCTTTGGTGTCATGTTCCCCAGAGAGACTCATTTTAGAGGCAGGGCCCCCCTCCTCTCTCTCCCCAGAGAGACTCATTTTAGAGGCAGGGCCCCTCTCCTCTCTCTCCCCAGAGAGACTCATTTTAGAGGCAGGGCCCCCCTCCTCTCTCTCCCCAGAGAGACTCATTTTAGACCACTGACCCCTAAACAGAGATGCAGCATGTTGGTTGTGGTGAACACAGTAACAACTCATTCTAGAATGTCAATTGTTCTCTTTTACTCATTATCTCTTAGAAATAAAACATTTACTAACAGACATATCCAAACAGTCGGGTGATTTAATTTAATCACAGAACATTGTTACATTCCTCAACAATAAATAAAACATTGTCTCTCAAACAGAAGAAGGAACAAACAAAGAGTCACTAACAACAACCAAAACGAAACAGGTGGTTTTAGGAGGGGTTCTGAAAGACACTCATGGGGGTGTCCACTAGTGATGGGAATCAGAGGCTTTCTGAACGCTTTGGGGCTTTCACAAAATTGTGCCGAAAATGCCATTGATAGATTTGAGTGCTAATAAACAACATTTAGTTAGAATGTGGGGTTCGCTTTTTGCCTCCAGGTTCACTATGTTTTCAAAAACGATGCATCTGTGGTATTATTTAGGATACTAAAGACAGAATATTATCATAGGCTACACTAAATAAAACACATTATTTAAACAACAATGGGAAGGTAGTGCGGTTTCACAGAAAATAATTGTTCAACTATAGCAGGGATTCAGTCTTGTGCCTATGTTGATGTCTGATCCAAATCCCTGTCTCTACCTGCTGAGCTCCCATTCAGGGGCTACAAACTGGAAGACATCAAACTAAATGTGTAAATAAAGTGTCCAGTAGAGGTCAGTGTTTGAAAAAGTCTTTGCTTTGAAAAAAGCACCGGCACCAGGGAGAAATCAGTGAGATCTCTCACATTTTGCAACACATGGTTCGAAAAAGCATGAGTCCAAATGAAGCTTCGGACGTCATTGATCATGTGGTAATGTTACTTCAAAAACTCTCCATGGCAGTGTTTCAAACACTTAAAAGACTCCCTCTCCCCTCAGCCCTCAAGTTAAGTTGACACTTCTGATGACGTATCATGACGTATGATGAGTGGACACTTGCAGGGCAAAGGGTGAGGGAAGAATGAATGAATTTTAAATGGACCGTTCTCTCTGCGTGGTGCGTGGGAAATGTTAGGCCTACTGCTGCTAGGTAGCTCTCTCTCTCTGCTCTCCCCCTCCCCTCTGTCTGTCCTTGATTGCAGGAGTGAAGTCTGGTGTGCGGGAGTCAGGGTTCCAGCTGCAGCTCATTCACCATAATCACCTCAGCCTTTAAGACCCGGTCAAACTTTCCACTCATCGTCAGATCATAGTCAAGACAACCATATATTTGGAACCTGACTCCTGCCTCCGCTTCACTCCTGCCACCACCATCCTGCTCTCCACTATCGGGCCTCTCCTTTGGACTCACCACGGACACTAGGACATTACGGTACCACACCTGCCCTGACCTGGATCTGTACCCTCCCTGTAATCTGGACTTGCTCTTCCCCATTTATTGGAAACCTGGACTATTGAACATTATAATAAACCTGTTAAAACTTCTCTGGCTTGGTGTACTTGTCTGCATTTGGGTTCTATCCAGTTAAATCATAACAGTATGATCTGACCAACATGAACCCAGCAGACAGTAGCTCGGATACCATCCCAGAGTGCACTCAAATTTGGACTGCCATAGCCAATCAGGGCATTCTACTTGGCCAACATGATACCCTGTTTAAGACGATTGCTGAGGACAGTCAGGTGCTGCTTAATCAGGTTCAATTACTCACCAATCAAGTGTCTGCCCTTACTACCCCTTCAGCCCAGATCAGAGAGCCCTTTGTTCCTGCTCCAGAGCGCTATGACGGGAACATGGGAACCTGTGGCGATTTTTTGACTCAATGCTCGTTAGTGTTTGAACAACAGCCCCTCACCTACGCCTCAGAAAGAGCCCGTATTGCCTACCTTATCAACTCTACTAGCGGTTCCGCTCGTGCCTGGGGATCCGCGGTCTGGGAGAGTCAGTCGGACATTTGCAACGCTTACGTGGCCTTCACCACGGAGATGAGGAAGGTTTTTGATCACCCCGTACGAGGCAAGGAGGCTGCGAAACGGTTGTTTTCTATTCGGCAGGGGGCTCGTAGTGTGGCGGAGATGGCAGTGGAGTTTCGGACTTTAGCAGCAGTGAGTGGTTGGAATGACGAGGCATTACAAGGAGTGTTCATCAATGCTTTGTCTGAGACTTTAAAAGATGAATTGGTGTCATATGATGAATCGCCTACGCTGGATAATCTTATTTCACTCACTATCAGGTTGGATAATCGGATTCGGGAGCGCCGCCGGGAGAGGAGTGTTAGTTCCAAGCAACCTGTCTGTCATCAACAAACTCCTCCCTGCATCGTCCCTACGGAGAGAGCCGTGTCTTCCCGAGTCGATACGAGGAGCACTGAACCCGAAGCCATGGAGGTGGGTCGTGCACGGTTGTCCTCAGAGGAGCGTGCACGTCGTATTCAGGCTCGGGTCTGCCTGTATTGTGGAGAAGCTGGTCATTTCGTTCCTTCCTGCCCAGTTCGTCCGGGGAAAAGGGCCGGCTCATCATTTATGGGAGAAGTTTTGGTGAGCCGAGCAGCGGATTCTTCCTCTTCTCCCCGCATTCTGCTCCAGGCATCCCTCCAGTGGCAGTCCCAGAATTTCTCTGTTAGTGCGCTGATTGACTCTGGTGCCGACGAAAGCTTTTTGGATAGAGAGTGGGCTCAACAAATGGATTTGGAGACTGTTCCTATGGACTGTCCGCTGCAGGCTAAGGGTCTAAATGGACAATTGTTGACCCGCATTACCCATCAGACTGTTCCTGTTTGTCTTAGAGTGTCGGGAAATCATCAGGAGAACATTCAATTCCATATTATCGACTGCCCACAGACTCCCTGGTCCTTGGTATCCCCTGGCTCATAAGACACAATCCACACATTGATTGGGTGACAGGTAGCATTGTTTCATGGAGCACATTTTGTCATGTGAATTGTTTGTGTTCTGCTCAGACTCCTGCCAGTACTGTGCCTCAACCTCCACTGGAGTCCATGGATCTTTCTGCTGTTCCTGACGTGTATCATGACCTGGCATCCGTTTTCTGCAAACACAGAGCTACTTCTCTTCCTCCTCACCGGCCTTACGACTGCGCCATTGACCTCCAGCCAGGAGCCCCGCTCCCCAGCAGTCGCCTGTACAATCTCTCCCGGCCGGAGACGGAGGCTATGGAGAACTACATTCGGGACTCCTTGGCGGCAGGTATTATGCGTCCTTCCTCGTCACCTGTAGGAGCGGGATTCTTTTTGTTGCTAAGAAGGATAAGACCCTCAGACCCTGTATTGATTACCGTGGACTTAACAACATCACCATTAAGAACAAGTATTCTCTGCCTTTGATTAATTCTGCTTTTCCCCTCCTTCATGGTGCTACCATCTTTACGAAACTGGATCTACGAAATGCGTATCACCTGGTGCGCATTCGTAAGGGTGATGAATGGAAGACTGCCTTCAACACACCCTTGGGACATTTTGAGTATCGGGTTATGCCTTTTGGGTTGTCTAATGCCCCTGCTGTTTTTCAGGCACTAGTCAATGATGTCCTTCGGGACATGTTGAATCGGTTTGTTTTTGTCTATCTGGATGATATCTTGATTTTCTCAGAGTCCTCCCAGGAACATGAACTGCATGTGCGCCAGGTGTTGCAAAGGTTGTTGGAGAACAAACTGTTTGTGAAGATGGAGAAATGTGAATTTCATGTGTCTGAGACCTCTTTTTGGGTTACATCATAGCTCAGGGGAGCTGCGGATGGACCCAGCTAAGATCTCTGCTGTCACGGACTGGCCAGCTCCCTCTACCCGCAAACAACTTCAACGATTCCTGGGGTTTGCGAACTTCTATAGGAGGTTCATCAAGGACTACAGCCGCATTGCGGCGCCACTCACCGCTCTCACCTCCATCTCACGACCGTTCGCTTGGAATGAAGGGGCCGAATCAGCGTTCGAAGAACTGAAACATCGCTTCGCCTCGGCTCCCATTCTGATGCAGCCGGACCCCGACCGCCAGTTTGTCGTGGAGGTGGATGCATCCGACACTGGGGTAGGTGCAGTGTTGTCACAACGTTCTCCTGAAGATAACAAACTGCATCCCTGTGCTTTTCTCTCAAGGAAACTTTCTCAGGCAGAGAGGAATTATGATGTTGGAAATCGTGAACTGCTCGCCGTTAAGCTGGCTCTCGAGGAGTGGCGACATTGGTTGGAGGGGGCGGAACAACCCTTCATCGTTTGGACGGATCATAAGAATCTGGCTTACCTCCAGTCAGCGAAGCAGCTCAACCCCCGTCAAGCCAGGTGGGCACTATTTTTTTGGGAGATTCAATTTTTCTCTGTCTTACCGTCCTGGGTCACGCAACGTCAAGCCTGACGCCCTGTCTCGTGTTCATTCGGCTGTTGATACTGGTAGTAACCCTGAACCCATTTTGCCTCCTACCTGCAGTATTGCAGTCATCACATGTGACATCGAGGGGATTGTTAGACAGGCTCAACATCATCAAGCTGACCCTGGGAGGGGTCCTCCTAACCGGATGTTTGTCCCTGAGTCTGCTCGCTCCCAGGTACTTCAGTGGGCTCACTCGTCTCCCCTTACCTGTCACCCTGGAGTTTCGCGGACCCTTGACTTTGTGCGACGGAAGTTCTGGTGGGCCACGATGGAGGCGGACACTCGAGCCTTCGTTGCTGCTTGTACGGTATGTGCACGAAGTAAAAACTCCACCCAGGCCAGCGCTGGTCATCTACGACCTCTACCTATACCCAGCCGGCCCTGGTCGCATATCGCTATGGATTTTGTCACTGGACTTCCCCCCTCATCTGGTAAGACTGTCATTCTTACGGTGATTGATCGTTTTTCTAAGTTCGCTCATTTTTTGGCCCTACCTAAACTGCCCACTGCCAGAGAGACGGCTGATATTTTGGTTGAACATGTGTTCCGCTCTCATGGTCTACCCACGGATATTGTCTCTGACAGGGGTCCCCAGTTTGTCTCCCAGGTGTGGAAAGCTTTCTGTAAAGCTTTGGGCATTACATCCAGCCTGTCCTCTGGATATCACCCCCAGACCAACGGGCAAGCCGAGAGAGCGAACCAGGAGATGGAGACCGCACTTCGCTGTGTCACTGGGTCTAACCCTGGGTCATGGAGCTCCATGCTCCCCTGGGTGGAATATGCTCATAACACCTTGACTAACGCTTCCTCTGGTTTGTCTCCTTTTCTGTGTGCTCTGGGTTATCAACCTCCCCTGTTCCCTTCCCAAGAGAGGGAACTTGCGGTACCCTCGGTGCAGTCCCACATGCGCCGCTGCTGCAAGGTCTGGAGGAAGGCCAGGGTAGCTCTGTCCCGAGCTTCGGCGTACATGCAGAGGCAAGCCAACCGTCACCGGTCCCAGGCTCCCCGGTTACTCTCCTGGTCAAGAGGTATGGCTGAAGTCACGGGACCTTCCATTGAAGGTGGAGTCGAAGAAGATGGCGCCTCGTTTTATAGGACCGTTCAAGATACTGTCTATTGTTAACCCCTGCGCGGTTAAGCTACAGCTTCCTGCCTCCCTACGGGTTCATTCCACCTTTCATGTTTCCCAGATTAAGCCTGTGTCGGTTAGCCCTTTGTGCCCGCCCTCTCGTCCCCCTCCTCCGCCCAAGATCGTGGGTGGGGGTCCGGTCTACACTGTCCGGCGACTTCTGGATGTTCGCCGCCGGGGTCGTGGTTTCCAGTACCTGGTGGATTGGGAGGGTTATGGTCCTGAGGAACGTTCCTGGGTGCCCAGGAGCTTCATTGTGGATCCTGCTCTGGTTCGTGAGTTTCATAGGTTACATCCTGATAAACCCTGTCGGCCGCCAGGTGGCGTCCGTAGAGGGGGTACTGTTAGGCCTACTGCTGCTAGGTAGCTCTCTCTCTGCTCTCCCCCTCCCCTCTGTCTGTCCTTGATTGCAGGAGTGAAGTCTGGTGTGCGGGAGTCAGGGTTCCAGCTGCAGCTCATTCACCATAATCACCTCAGCCTTTAAGACCCGGTCAAACTTTCCACTCATCGTCAGATCATAGTCAAGACAACCATATATTTGGAACCTGACTCCTGCCTCCGCTTCACTCCTGCCACCACCATCCTGCTCTCCACTATCGGGCCTCTCCTTTGGACTCACCACGGACACTAGGACATTACGGTACCACACCTGCCCTGACCTGGATCTGTACCCTCCCTGTAATCTGGACTTGCTCTTCCCCATTTATTGGAAACCTGGACTATTGAACATTATAATAAACCTGTTAAAACTTCTCTGGCTTGGTGTACTTGTCTGCATTTGGGTTCTATCCAGTTAAATCATAACAGGAAATGCATGTTACATCTTCAGAAAGGTGTCACTCGTTTGTCCCACGGTTGTGTTTTCAGTCATCATAGCGACCGTTAAAACACTCGTAAACCTAAATTCCATCGCCATCGGGAAACCGGTCCCAGAGTGACTTACAATACAGTTGCTGTATTGTAGTGTATTTTAGCTTTTAAAAGACTTGATTTGCCCTAACAAAAAAGTGTAATGAATTATAATCCATATAATAATTCACATTTCCTGTTGCTCCAGGATAATCTTTCTGCTATGATAAACTGGGTCAAATTATTATGTGGATTAAGTGCATTTATCTTAAGATAGCTGAGTGAGACAACCACATATCACAGTCAAATATACAGGATACGAACATCCCATTCCAGCTAAACATTGGATATATAGCGTTTTCATATACATCTCAAATCTATTAATTAAAAATCTGATATCAGTAACGCTTTGAATACACCGACTGCGTTATTGCATTTTGGTACCAGAAGTACATTCATTTCCAATGGAACGCTGCGTTTGCCTTGCAGCATTGCGTTGCAGAGGCAGTTGCAGTGCGTTCTGTTTGGTGCGTACGTTGGATTTATGGAACGTATGCGTCAAACTGTGTACATAGACGGCTTGACAGAAATGGTAGCAGAAGGTGAATGTTTAACTTTTGCTGCACACATATCTAGATGATGCTGCATACTATTTTGCGCAATGAAGCAGTCGGTGTGTTCAAAGCGTAATATTTTAGGTACCCTTAAGCAATAATTTGAAAAAATTGTGGACATAGAGTTTTGGAAATGTACTTAATAATTCTTAAACACAACTGTAATCTCACCTCTTAGCTTTGGTGTCATGTTCTCCAGAGAGACTCATTTTAGAGGCAGGGCCCCCCTCCTCTCTCTCCCCAGAGAGACTCATTTTAGAGGCAGGGACCCCCTCCTCTCTCTCCCCAGAGAGACTCATTTTAGAGGCAGGGCCCCCCTCCTCTCTCTCCCCAGAGAGACTCGTTTTAGAGGCAGGGACCCGCTCCTCTCTCTCCCCAGAGAGACTCATTTTAGAGGCAGGGCCCCCCTCCTCTCTCTCCCCAGAGAGACTCATTTTAGAGCACTGACCCCTAAACAGAGATGCAGCATGTTGGTTGTGGTGAACACAGTGACAACTAATTCTAGAATGTCCATTGTTCTCTTTTACTCATGATCTCTTAAAAATAAAACATTTACTAACAGACATATCGAAACAGTCAGGCTATTTAATGCAATCAGATGAACATCTGGTTGTGACATCTCTTCTCCATGTTAACTGTCAATAATAATAATAAGTCACTGTTTGTTAAGGTAGTTATAGACAGTGCAGCAACACAAGGCCATGTCTCACACTTATTTATATTAATTAAAAGTCGGCTATTTGTTGTCTTTGAATCTGAGAATGTAGACAGAAGGGCTAAAACGGGCATGATTGATCTGAGGGGAAATCATTGATACATTCAGAAAGTATTTTTTGCAACAAGTAAGAGATGTTATATTATGTAAAGTAGGCTAGGTTATAATATAAACTCAGCAAAAAAAGAAACGTCCCTTTTTCAGGACCCTGTCTTTCAAAGATAATTCGTAAAAATCCAAATAACACATATCTTCATTGTAAAGGATTTAAACACTGTTTCCCATGCTTGTTCAATTAACCATAAAAAATTTATGAACATGCACCTGTGGAACGGTCGTTAAGACACTAACAGCTTACAGACGGTAGGCAATTAAGTTCACTGTTATGAAAACTTTGGACACTAAAGAGGCCTTTCTACTGACTCTGAAAAACACCAAAAGAAAGATGCCCAGGGTCCCTGCTCATCTGCGTGAACGTGCCTTAGGCATGCTGCAAGGAGGCATTAGGACTGCAGATGTGGCCAGGGCAATACATTGCAATGTCCGTACTGTGAGACGCCTAAGACAGCGCTACAGGGAGACAGGACGGACAGCTGATCGTCCTCGCAGTGGCAGACCACGTGTAACAACACCTGCACGGGATCGGTACATCCGAACATCACACCTGCAGGACAGGTACAGGATGGCAACAACAACTGCCCGAGTTACAACAGGAACGCACAATCCCTCCATCAGTGCTCAGACTGTCCGCAATAGGCTGAGAGAGGCTGGACTGAGGGCTTGTTGGCCTGTTGTAAGGCAGGTCCACACCAGACGTCACCGGCGCTGGTCGCTGGACCAGACAGGACTGGCAAAAAGTGCTCTTCACTGATGAGTCGCGGTTTTGTCTCACCAGGGCTGATGGTCGGATTCACGTTTATCGTAGAAGGAATGAGCATTACACCGAGGCCTGTACTCTGGAGCGGGATCGATTTGGAGGTGGAGGGTCCATCATGATCTGGGGCGGTGTGTCACAGCATCATCGGACTGAGCTTGTTGTCATTGCAGGCAATCTCAACACTGTGCGTTACAGGGAAGACATCCTCCTCCCTCATGTGGTACCCTTCCAGCAGGCTCATCCTGACATGACCCTCCAGCATGACAATGCCACCAGCCATACTGCCCGTTCTGTGCGTGATTTCCTGCAAGACAGGAATGTCAGTGTTCTGCCATGGCCAGCGAAGAGCCCGGATCACAATCCCATTGAGCACGTCTGGGATCTGTTGGATCGGAGGGTGAGGGCTAGGGCCAATCCCCCCAGAAATGTCTGGGAACTTGCAGGTGCCTTGGTGGAAGACTGGGGTAACATCTCACAGCAAGAACTGGCAAATCTGGTGCAGTCCATGAGGAGGAGATGCACTGCAGTACTTAATGCAGCTGGTGGCCACACCAGATACTGACTGTTACTTTTGATTTTGATCCCCCTTTTGTTCAGGGACACATTTTTCAATTTCTTTGGAACTTGTTCAGTTTATGTCTCAGTTGTTGAATCTTGTTATGTTCACACAAATATTTACATATGTTAAGTTTGCTAAAAACAAACGTAGTTGACAGTGAGAGGACGTTTCTTTTTTTGCTGAGTATATAATAGCGGTTTGTTAGTGATATGCAGATGGAGGTCTATACCTCAGCTATAGCCTACATATCCTAGATGACCAGCCTAAACCTGTTCAGATCAGTTCCCATAACGTTACAGGCCTACCAGTAGCAGGACAGAGCATGTAGCCTAGGCATGATATGTTTCACATTTCCAACAGAGACCATCAGGTTGGTCAGTATGATAAGTGATCATATATCAAACCTACTCTGACTATTGAATGTCTGTAAACGACCTAACTTTCTAATATAATAGTTCTATGTAGCCTAGACTTACCAGAGTCTGCCCGTCTTTCCTTCAAATCAACACATTTATCCTAATTTTAATGTTGCCGAGAAATATGTCCCACAGTTTCAACAGCCATTTTGTAAGTGCGTAGTCTACACACTTACTTTTAATTTCATATGAGGAAACTGGTGCGGCCGCCTGTTTTCTTGCAGATGAAGTAGCCTCTCATAGGGAACTCATTCAACCAGCCTAAACAACAGTACATAAAATATGTCAAATGGTCAAAAAACAATGGTGTAAAGAGAATCATGTCCTCCTAATATAGCCATGTACATTAAAGACAGGTATATTGCTACAGATGTAGGATCTTAATTTGAGCCCGTTTGCTACAGCAGGAAAATTATCCTGAAGCAACACGACATTTGAATTATTATGTGGATAATTGACATTTTCCAAAAGGGAAAGGTGGAAAAGGGGAAATTACAAATTTCAGAAGCCTTTTTAAACCCTCAAATACACAACAAGTTTTAGTTCTCCTGCAACAGGCTGATTAAATTAAGATCCTACATCTGTACAGAGCTTGTCTTTATCTAAACCAAGGCAGTTTGCATTATTAACAATGACGTTGCAACTGTCAGCTGCTGTAAACCTATGTGATTGGATGTTATAGACCCCCATCTGAACAGTTTCTTTCCCCATGCTGTGGCCCTCACCAACTGGCCATCTGGCCCATAGAGACTAAATGACTATACACTCTATGCTGCACACCACATCAAGCCATCTCTGAACTGTACACTACCATCTGGTCCATAGAGACTAAATGACTATACACTCTATGCTGCACACCACATCAAGCCATCTCTGAACTGGGGGAAGGTATTGGGAAGGTAGAAAGATAACATTGAATTTCCCCCAAGTATCGCAAACAGGAAGTAAAATTAGTCACAAGGTTGTGCTAACTACAGTAGTGTTGCAAAAGCCTTTCCACCCCACTCTTCCCCATCAGTCTCAAGAACAGAACCTGTGGTTTAATGTAGATACATGTAGATACAACAGAAACAAGATGTGATACTATCAACTTCTCTTTTACCAGAACAGAGACATTTCCCAGAGGAGGCTGGTGGGAAGGGCTATAGGAGGACGGGTTCATTTTTAAAGACTTTTTTAAAAATCTTTTTAATGACAGATCATAGAAACATGCTGTTTTCACAAACAGAAAAGTATTTTGAGCCTTGTTACCCATTTCTTTCACACCTATTCCCCACTTAATCTGCCAAGACAATGCGCCACTAATGAGTCTCTCTTTCCTCACTGAATAAATGACAAATGGATGAATGGGCGATAGTTTTGCACCTTACTTCACAATTGAATTTAAATTAGGCTTAACTGAATGATAAGGAGGGTGCAGATGTTGAATTCATTTAGAACAATAGTGTAATGATGAGTTTGTGTTATGCCTGTTTATCAGCAGCAAATCATTTGACCACACACCTTGTGGATTGATACATTTATCTTTTATGTTTTACTTTGGTAAAAATAAACTGTCACAGGTCTGTTTTATTTACTATAAGTCTATTACTAATCAAATGTATTGTGGGAAACGAAAAAAAAAAAAGCATGCATTTTTGTGTGGCTGATTTTGTGTGAAAATACACATTTTTGTATGACTTCATTCATAGGAAAATACATTTTTGGGGGGTGAATTAAGCCACACAAAAAACGCACAAGATCTGCTAAAATAATTTTTGTACATATTTGCTCGAATTGAGTGTGAGATTGTGTTGCAAAAAGTAGTCCTTTAGAATTACGCAAAACATATCCTTGACTACCGAAGTTGATGAGTGAACAAATGATGCCAGTCAGCCTGCACAGCCGGCCCATCAAAACTACACCTAAACTATACCAAAACTCATTTCACACATAATAAGAGTTAGCCTATAGACCAGATTAAATAGCCTCCTTCAGAGTCACATGCAGGTAAAACATTGTGATTTCTATATAGTGCTGTATCTGAAAGAGCATATTCTGCAGTTTCTATGACACTTACCTTTATCAAATAACTCTCAACATTCAAGAGGTGAAGCTCTATTTCCAAATGTCACTTTTCTCACCAACATCCCTGCTGTTCATTCATTTAGCACATGACCACTCTAGTGCCAGCATTGCTCTGGTTACTAAGCAACAACGAGTAACATAATATTCTGTCGTCAACGGATGAATGGCCAATAGAAACCAGATAGAAACTGATAATGATGTGACTTCTGTTTTGGTTAGCCGTGGATGTCGAAACCAACTTTCTCAATGTCTTTCCATATCTGGGGAACGATGAAACCAGACCAGCCGAGTGGGAGACTGTCTGAGACTGTGGTTTTGAGACAAGTGGAGCCCCAAAAAATAATACGCAATGTCAAGACAGCAGGTCCTGTTCTCCCTCTTCCCCAAGCACCACAGCTCCCACTGGGGAAAAAGACACAATGTCAAGACAGCAGGTCCTGCTCTCCCTCTTCCCCAAGCACCACAGCTCCCACTGGGGAAAAAGACACAATGTCAAGACAGCAGGTCCTGTTCTCCCTCTTCCCCAAGAACCACAGCTCCCACTGGGGAAAAATACACAATGCCAAGACAGCAGGTCCTGCTCTCCCTCTTCCCCAAGCACCACAGCTCCCACTGGGGAAAAATACACAATGTCAAGACAGCAGGTCCTGCTCTCCCTCTTCCCCAAGAACCACAGCTCCCACTGGGGAAAAAGGCACAATGCCAAGACAGCAGGTCCTGCTCTCCCTCTTCCCCAAGCACCACAGCTCCCACTGGGGAAAAAGACACAATGTCAAGACAGCAGGTCCTGCTCTCCCTCCTCCCCAAGAACCACAGCTCCCACTGGGGAAAAATACACAATGTCAAGACAGCAGGTCCTGTTCTCCCTCTTCCCCAAGCACCACAGCTCCCACTGGGGAAAAATACACAATGTCAAGACAGCAGGTCCTGCTCTCCCTCTTCCCCAAGAACCACAGCTCCCACTGGGGAAAAATACACAATGTCAAGACAGCAGGTCCTCCTCTCCCTCTTCCCCAAGAACCACAGCTCCCACTGGGGAAAAATACACAATGTCAAGACAGCAGGTCCTGCTCTCCCTCTTCCCCAAGAACCACAGCTCCCACTGGGGAAAAATACACAATGTCAAGACAGCAGGTCCTGCTCTCCCTCTTCCCCAAGAACCACAGCTCCCACTGGGGAAAAAGACACAATGCCAAGACAGCAGGTCCTGTTCTCCCTCTTCCCCAAGCACCACAGCTCCCACTGGGGAAAAAGGAGACACAATGTCAAGTAAGTAAGAGCGGACGGAAAAAGTCCCATAAAACTGTGTGCAGGGAACCGATTTGTTTGTGGGGCTTGCTCACACAAAGCCCCGAAGCTGTGTGCTGACTGTGGACCTGAAGCATAAAGAGAAGACGTGATTGGTTCATGTGTAAAGGCTCGGTACAGTGTATGATACAATCAACACATTATTGTTTTTACATCTTGTCATTAATATATTTCCACAAATATTTATTCATTGATTAATCCTTTATAATTGTTCATGCACTGGTGCGTTTGTTTATGAATACAGCAAATAATTTCACCTGAAAACCTGGCTGGTTATTTTATTATTATTAATATTATATTTTTCATTCTACTTTGTCAAAATAAACTGTAAATCGACTTTATTAAGTACTATAACTCTATTACTAATTGAATCTACAAATAAAGTTGATCAGATGGATTATACTGTAATGTTTTTATTGTAAGGGAAACAGAAATAGGATATAGGGCGATTTTATTTTTACTTTGTAGAATCAACTTTTTTTTAAGTTACAAAAAATATATATTTCCACGAATATTTCTTCATGCAATTAATCTTTTACAATAGTTTATGCACTATGTATCAAGCGTTTATTTATCAACCATGTTTGCACACCTTGCTATAGTGCAGGGATGGGAAACACCAGTCCTCGGGGGCCTGATTGGTGTCACACCTTGCTCTAGTGCAGGGATGGGCAACTCCAGTCCTCTGGGCCTGATTGGTGTCACACCTTGCTCTAGTGCAGGGATGGGCAACTCCAGTCCTCGGGGCCTGATTGGTGTCACACCTTGCTATAGTGCAGGGATGGGCAACTCCAGTCCTCGGGGCCTGATTGGTGTCACACCTTGCTCTAGTGCAGGGATGGGCAACTCCAGTCCTCGGGGCCTGATTGGTGTCACACCTTGCTCTAGTGCAGGGATGGGCAACTCCAGTCCTCGGGGCCTGATTGGTGTCACACCTTGCTATAGCACAGGGATGGGCAACTCCAGTCCTCGGGGCCTGATTGGTGTCACACCTTGCTCTAGTGCATGGATGGGCAACTCCAGTCCTCGGGGCCTGATTGGTGTCACACCTTGCTATAGTGCAGGGATGGGCAACTCCAGTCCTCTGGGCCTGATTGGTGTCACACCTTGCTATAGTGCAGGGATGGGGAACTCCAGTCCTCGGGGCCTGATTGGTGTCACACCTTGATCTAGCACAGGGATGGTCAACTCCAGTCCTCGGGGGCCTGATTGGTGTCACACTTTTGCCCTAGCCTCGGGCTAACACACTTGACTCCAATAATTAACTAATCATAATCTTCAATTTAGAATGTGATTAGTTTAATCAGCTGTGTTTGCTAGGGATGGGGGAAAAGTGTGACACCCCGAGGATTGGAGTGCCCATCCCTACTAGCTGAAAGGCCAGGCGGTTATAGTGTTAAGGACTGGTAGATGGGTGTTGCTCATGCATTCACTCATGCTGACTGGCTCCAATACTTTGTTCTTGACTAAAGCGTCCAAGTCAGCCTTGACTTTTGGTCTGATAGCATAATGTACAGGTCCTGCTTTCAGAAACGTTGGTTTGCTGTCTGGCTTAATGCTAAGCTTCCCTGTAATGTTGTTTATACTACCCAGCTGTCCATTAAAGACTTCTCCATGTTTCTTTAAGATGGCAGGTACAGTGGGGGAAAAAAGTATTTATTCAGCCACCAATTGTGCAAGTTCTCCCACTTAAAAAGATGAGAGAGGCCTGTAATTTTCATCATAGGTACACGTCAACTATGACAGACACAATGAGGAAAAAAAATCCAGAAAATCACATTGTCGGATTTGTAATGAATTTATTTGCAAATTATGGTGGAAAATAAGTATTTGGTCACCTACAAACAAGCAAGATTTCTGGCTCTCACAGACCTGTAACTTCTTCTTTAAGAGGCTCCTCTGTCCTCCACTTGTTACCTGTATTCATGGCACCTGTTTGAACTTGTTATCAGTATAAAAGACACCTGTCCACAACCTCAAACAGTCACACTCCAAACTCCACTATGGCCAAGACCAAAGAGCTGTCAAAGGACACCAGAAACAAAATTGTAGACCTGCACCAGGCTGGGAAGACTGAATCTGCAATAGGTAAGCAGCTTGGTTTGAAGAAATCAACTGTGGGAGCAATTATTAGGAAATGGAAGACATACAAGACCACTGATAATCTCCCTCGATCTGGGGCTCCACGCAAGATCTCACCCCGTGGGGTCAAAATGATCACAAGAACGGTGAGCAAAAATCCCAGAACCACACGGGCGGACCTAGTGAATGACCTGCAGAGAGCTGGGACCAAAGTAACAAAGCCTACCATCAGTAACACACTACGCCACCAGGGACTCAAATCCTGCAGTGCCAGACGTGTCCCCCTGCTTAACCCTCCCGTTGTCCTAGGGTCAAAATGACCCGCCACTGTGTTGAACCAACTTTATTTAATTTTTATATTTTTGGGATCATTTGTGAGAAGGAGGCAGTGAGACTTTAAAGAAAGTATCACTGCCTCCTTCTCACAAATGATCCCAAAAATATAAAAATTAAATAAAGTTGGTTCAACACAGTGGCGGGTCATTTTGACCCTAGGACAACGGAAGGGTTAAGCCAGTACATGTCCAGGCCCGTCTGAAGTTTGCTAGAGTGTATTTGGATGATCCAGAAGAGGATTGGGAGAATGTCATATGGTCAGATGAAACCAAAATATAACTTTTTGGTAAAAACTCAACACGTCGTGTTTGGAGGACAAAGAATGCTGAGTTGCATCCAAAGAACACCATACCTACTGTGAAGCATGGGGGTGGAAACATCATGCTTTGGGGCTGTTTTTCTGCAAAGGGACCAGAACGACTGATCCATGTAAAGGAAAGAATGAATGGGGCCATGTATCGTGAGATTTTGAGTGAAAACCTCCTTCCATCAGCAAGGGCATTGAAGATGAAACGTGGCTGGGTCTTTCAGCATGACAATGATCCCAAACACACCGCCCGGGCAACGAAGGAGTAGCTTCGTAAGAAGCATTTCAAGGTCCTGGAGTGGCCTAGCCAGTCTCCAGATCTCAACCCCATAGAACATCTTTGGAGGGAGTTGAAAGTCTGTGTTGCCCAGCGACAGCCCCAAAACATCACTGGTCTAGAGGAGATCTGCATGGAGGAATGGACCAAAATACCAGCAACAGTGTGTGAAAACCTTGTGAAGACTTACAGAAAACGTTTGACCTGTGTCATTGCCAACAAAGGGTATATAACAAAGTATTGAGAAACTTTTGTTATTGACCAAATACTTATTTTCCACCATAATTTGCAAATAAATTCATAAAAAATCCTAGAATGTGATTTTCTGGAAAAAAAATTCTCATTTTGTCTGTTATATTTGACGTGTACCTATGATGAAAATTACAGGCCTCTCTCATCTTTTTAAGTGGGAGAACTTGCACAATTGGTGGCTGACTAAATACTTTTTTCCCCCACTGTAGGTCTGTGTCTCCATGTGTCATTGTATGCACTGATGGCCAGTCCAGTGTGATTTTCTCCATCTATGAATATCCCAGTAGTGATGCATAGTCTCCTTTCACAACATAGAGTGGCAGCTTTTCAGTTAGTCTGTTTACCTGAACTGTGACATCAGTGATGCCTCTCACAGCGACAGATTCACCTGTGAAAGTCTTTAACACGAGGTGCGCTGGTTGAAGTGGAAGGTGTTTCAGTGTATTTTTTCTGACACAAGAGATACAACTGCCCCTGTGTCAATCTCCATACCCACCGGCTGTCCCTCTAGCAAGGGGGAGACATAGTAGCCGTGCGACCCGCCAGGAAAAGGTCAGGATTTTCAGTTTGACTTCCTCGTCTGATGAGTCACTCACCTCAGTGTTCTCTTACTCAACAGTGTGAACATGTCTATGTGTCTTTCGTTGGAATGTCTGTTTCTTGTTTCCCGTTTTTGTGATTTCTCTGTTCTCTTTTTGTTTCTGGAGACTTGTCCGATGTTGACCTTTTTACCACAGGCTGAACAATCCATGTCCTTACACCAGCATGTGACTTGATTTCCCGGTCTCTGATTTTCAGTTGAAACTCTGTTGAAACTTTTTATTTATTTGAAAGGAACACAGACAAGAACAAATAGCAGCAGGAATGGTTATACAGCTAGAGACACAATACTGTTAAAATATATATCAGAAAAAATAGCAGCAGGAATGGTTATACAGCTAGAGACACAATACTGTTAAAATATCAGAACAAATAGCAGCAGGAATGGTTATACAGCTAGAGACACACTACTGTTAAAATTTACATCAGAACAAATAGCAGCAGGAATGGTTATACAGCTAGAGAAACAATACTGTTAAAATATATATCAGTATATTATGGAAACTAGTTATTGCAGATAAATACAATTATAATAAACCACATATACAATCACCCACCTCAGCTGCATCAGCCCACCCTCCAACCCCTCCTGGGACCACCTCAACCCACCCTCCAAACACTCCTGGGACCACCTCAACCCACCCTCCAAACACTCCTGGGACCACCCCAAGCCACCCTCCAACCCCTCCTGGGACCACCCCAACCCACCCTCCAACCCCTCCTGGGACCACCCCAACCCACCCTCCAACCCCTACTGGGACCACCCCAACACACCCTCCAACCCCTCCTGGGACCACCCCAACCCACCCTCCAACCCCTCCTGGGACCACCCCAACACACCCAACCTGATCTCCATTAAATTAAATACTAAATCAAGGTACACATTTGCACAAAAATGATCATTAACGGTCAATCTGTTGGGTAAAACCCACTACAGGAGTTATTTTATGGTTTCAGCTGCAATTGTTGTTTGGCTAGCCCCATGGATCCTAGCAGTGGATAGTTCTAAATAAATGATATCTATAAAAGTGCTGATCCAATGAGGTGTGGTGGTTGCCATCTTAGTTCCAACATCTTTTTAGCTGCTGTCCAACCTGACAACATTATATGTCTTTGCTGTAATGACAGTGGTGAATTATCATTCAGTAATAACAGTTTGGGGGAACAAGGTATGAGGATACCTCTTTCCAAAACATGTCCCCTGGTCACTCCCAGTACATATGATTAAAGGAGCCCAAGGCACCTTGATTACATAGATCACACAGAGGAGCGGTTGTGATTTCTATTTGTTATGTGTATTTATATAGTTGATGATATTGTTATGTGTATTCATATAGTTGATGATATTGTTATGTGTATTAATATAGTTGATGATATTGTTATGTGTATTAATATAGTTGATGATATTGTTATGTGTATTCATATAGTTGATTATATTGTTATGTGTATTAATATAGTTGATGATATTGTTATGTGTATTAATATAGTTGATGATATTGTTATGTGTATTCATATAGTTGATTATATTGTTATGTGTATTAATATAGTTGATGATATTGTTATGTGTATTCATATAGTTGATGATATTGTTATGTGTATTCATATAGTTGATGATATTGTTATGTGTATTCATATAGTTGATTATATTGGTATGTGTATTAATATAGTTGATGATATTGTTATGTGTATTCATATAGTTGATGATTATATGTTTTGTGGACAGTGTTATAATAGGCCTACTCTCCTTAAAATGTTTTGGATATAAATTTGATGCGTGGGGTGAATTCATTCTGTTTCCATCTGTGTGCCCCAGGGTGATCGCTTCTACACTATCTAGAATCTAAAAGGGTTCTTTGGCTGTCCCCATAGGAGAACCCTTTGTAGAACCCTTTTTCGTCCTAGGTAGAACCCTTTTGGGTTCCATGAAGAATCCTTTCCACAGAGGGTTCTACATGGAAGCCAGAAGGGTTCTACCTGGAACCCAAAAGCGTTCTCCTATGGGGAAAGCCAGAGGACCCTTTTGGAACTCTTTTTTCTAAGAGTGTACTGTATCATAGGTCTATAGACTTGTCTTCTCAAAACAGGCTTAAAACACAACAAGCAACAACATTTTCTCTTTCTAATCTACTGTTAACTCTTTTCACTCAGGAAGGTATTTTGTGTGAAAGAGATACAAATAAATACCGTGGAAAGACTAACAACAACTTACACTTCCTCAAAACAGGTTGTGTGTATTCATTAGTGCCCACCGTAGCAAAACGTTTGGCAACGGAAACCGTTTAGGTCACGTTGTACAGCGTTTGGAGTAAACTGTTTATGCAACATTATAAAACTGTTGGCTGCTGAGTAAACTAATGAATACAACCCAGGTAGTAGCCTACAACTCGGCTGTTGATGTCTGCCTCATGCTGAAACCTGAACTTAGCCTGAGGGGTGTACTATGATGCTAGCTAGATATACTGGTTTTCTAAAGCTAGCTTCAGTTAACTTCACATTCCAGCTCAGCCCTCATCCATAGGAATGTACAGAGTGCCAGTCATCAGGAAGGTGCTCTCTCAGCAGAACGGAAAATATATAATGACTTGACAGTTTAATCATACAAATTGGCGCTAACTGGATGTGGGCAAGTCAAATTCAATCAGTGGAGGTTGCTGAGGGGAGGACGGCTCATATTAATGATACCATTCCACCTATTCCGCTCCAGCCATTACCACAAGCCCGTCCTCCCCAATTAAGGTGCCACCAACCTCCTGTGAATTAAATATATCAATATTCATTCATCATAGTTCTACATTTCCCATTTCGTATGATAAATGTAATTGTATCATAGTTCTACTATAGTGTAGCGATCTGTGCAACTTCCGGCGTGAGTTTACTGTGAACACTGAGGCTGTACCCACTTTAAGTTACAGTTTTAACAGAGACCAAGTAGGCTATTTGATCATAATGTAAAAAAGGCCTCCAAAAACATTTAACATGGAACTGGCTGTTCTATCATTCAGCCTACAGTAGCAGCCAATGTGTCGTGTTCAATGTAAGCCTACATTCCATGAGACATTCCAAAAAACATGCAGAGCTTGACATTAACCTGTTTATCTACTTGTCCTTCACACAAGGAGGAGGTGACTGAAAATGTTGTTGTGTTTGATGCAAGAAACCACTTTACCAAATAAAATGCATCATTATTCCCATGTACTATGATGCAATTCTAACCAAGTAAACCAATTGGCGCCAATGGCGCGATGCGTAGGTTGTTTGCCTTTTTACAAGTGCAACCTGGGTTCACTTCCCTGCCCCGCTGTTTTCTACATTGGTGTCAGAAGTAGTTTGAGTTTGAGTTTGAGTTTGAGTTTATTTTTACAGGGACAGTGCACATTAATCAACGTTTCAGTAAATGTGCCGGTTTTAGCCAGCCGGCTAATTTTCAACCGCAGTCCCTGGGCAGGTTATTAAAAACAATTACAATATAGACAATAACAACATAGAACAAGACATAGCATACAGGCATAGCAACATAGGACAAGCAAGACGTAGCATACAGACCGAGCAACATAGAACAAAAAGCAGCAAGACAAAATTCATAAAAGCAACAAAGTGTTTCCACACCTCAAAAGTTACAGACAACAGACATGGAAAGCGGCAACACACAGCTAGGGACCATGTTCACAAATCTGATTGACCTTTAGCCATGTCTTCAAGCATTTTGTGAAAGTGTGATATGTGGTGCAGTTATGTGTGTCTGATGGCAGTGTATTCCAGACATGGGAAGCTCTCACAGAAAAAGCGGATTTACTAAAGGTGCTTTTCCTTAGGGAACTACACAGTCACCTCTCATGGCAGACCTTGTGGATCTGCTGCCATATGTTTGGGTTTTCTGTTTAACAAAAATACTGAGTGGAGGGGGAGCCAAGCCATTTAGGATCTTGAATACAAGACATGCATCGGTGTATTGCACAAGATTTTCCCAACTCAGGAGCTCATGCTTTCTAAGGATGTGACAGTGATGATGGCTATTGGGCTTCCTATCAAGCACTTTGAGAGCCTGTTTGTAGACAGACTGAATAGGTCTTACTGTTGTACAGCAAGCTTGGGCCTAACTAGTCAAGCAGTATGTTAAGTGGGGGAGTATCATAGATTTGAAGTACAGTTTTGCTACCTCTGTAGTCAAACAATTTCGTATAAATCGGAAATTAGCTAGGTTGAATTTGGTTATTTGAATTACCTTTTTCACATGCTTTTAAAAGAGAGGTTGGAATCAAGTATGATGCCAAGGTACTTAAAATCAGATACCCCTGGAGCTTCTCCCCTGACACATAGACTTCTGGCTCAGTAGCATCTGTTGCCCCCTTTGTGAAGAACATGCAAACAGTTTTTTTCACATTGAGATGCAAACACGAGTCACTGAGCCACTTTGTAACCTGGACCATTACAGTAGTGAGTTCTTGTGCAGCTTGTTGTTTGCTCTTTGCATGCACATATATCACTGTATCATCTGCATACATTTGAACTTCAGACCCAGTACAGACAGAAGGCAGATCATTAATGTACAGGCTGAACAGGAGGGGCCCCAGTATTGACCCTTGGGGCACACCCACATCATAGCTAAGAGTGGGCGACAGCTCATTGCTCACTCTGACACACTGAGTTCTGCCTTCAAGGTGTGATTTCATCCATCTCAAGGCATCGGGGGAAAAGTTGAACTTGGACAATTTTGTGATGAGAATCTCATGGTTAACAGTATCAAAAGCCTTCCTTAGGTCCAGAAACACAGCCCCAACAACGCCCCCTTTGTCCATCTTGGACTTCACATTTTCCAGAAAAAAGCAGTTGGCCATTTCTGTGGAGTGTTTCGCTCTGAAGCCAAACTGCACATGGAATGGAATGTGAAGGGGCTGTTGTTGAGGTGGGCAATCAGTTGTTCTGCTACACACTTTTCAACAATCTTTGACACCACAGGTAGTATACTAATGGGCCTGTAGTTACTCACATCAGCAGGGTCGCCTGATTTAAAGATGGCCGTTATTATGGCCGACTTCCATACCCTTGGAAACACCCCGAGACCAATAGATGTGTTGGTGACCTTAGTAATGGGGCCAATGAGTGACTCTTTGTAGTTTTTAAGAAAGGTAGAGTCCATCCCAAACACATCTTTGGCTTTAGAGTTCTTTAGTGAGCTAATCACCTTGTCTACCTTTGACTCAGAAACCTCCCTTATGATGAAGACAGGTTGAGCATCATTTACTAGCACTGAGCCCAAGAAACCAGTGGAGGGGTTCTGTGTCAGTACCCTGACAGAGTCAATAAAGTAGGAATTGAAGGCTATTGCTATTTCGACTGCATCCTGTGTTAGATTGTTATTCACCATGATTTCTAGTCTTTTTGCAGTGTTACTATGGTCTTTCCCTGTTAACTTTTTTAGATTCTCCCAGATCAGTTTAGAATTTCCCTTTGCTTCACCAATTATGTTAATAAAAAAAGTTTGCCTTGGCCTGTCTGATTTCTTTCATCACCTTATTTCTCAACATGGTAAACCTACGTCTGTCATGCTCTAATTTGGATCTTAGGGCTATTTTTAGATAATAATCTCGTTCTTTCATCAATTTCCAGATTTCTCCATTTAGCCAAGGAAGAGTGCTCTTTTGGCCAGGTTTGGATTTGATTTTCTTTAGGAAACCATTTAATGTAGTCTGGATTGTGGATAGAAAAACTTGACTATCAGCTTCCACGTCTGCATAGGACAAGAGATCATTCCAGTTAATTCCCTTAATTGCATTTTCAAAATAGCTTAATTCACTCTTAGGTATTCTTAGTTGATCAGGCTTTCTAACAGTAGAGAGGTTAAACCTGCTCTAAGACAGCTTTCTGGCTATAAGTGTCAGATTATGATCAGATAGCCCAGTAACCATATTGAATGATTTAGTCACTCTCTCTGGTTTATTACTGAACACCAAATCAATCTGTGTTTTAGAGCAACAAGTCACCCTGGTTGGCCCTTTAACTAGCTGTGTAAGGTCAAAGGTATTAGTGATCCGTTTGAGGGTTTTCCTACAACACCTGGTTGGCCCATCCAGTAGGACTAAAATGGCTTTATTCTCAGCACTTATACGACACATTTTCTACTCTGAGACGCTTTTTGGATATGGGCCCAGATCTCAAAACATTGTTTTAAAAAACGAATCATTTTGTTTTACATAATAAAAAATGAATATTACTAATGTAAGCCACTGTAAAGACTTGGTTTAGTTTATTGTGTGGCTCTGCTCATGTCCGCGTTCTGAAACTGTCCACGTCCCCGTACAGAACTGTCCGCGTCCACGTACGGTTTGGCGCCAAGCATATTGTCCAGTTACGCGCAGAGTGGGCTGAGGTGATGTTGGGGACCAACGACGGAGTTCGTTACAGTGTTGAGACACCGAAGTTTATTGTTCAATTTGCTTTTTTGCTTAATGGTCAGTGACAGTATGAGTGTAGCCAGATCCTTTTCACTCGCTAGTCTTGTTTAATTGTGTGGTTCAACGGGTTCGTCATCATCCTCGAGGGACAGACGAACGACCTGCTAGCTATCCAAGCTAGTCGGTACAGCTAGCTAAGCTAGCTACTCTTTACCAGCAGCATCCTAGTTATCCTAGCTACCACTACATCATCACCGGCTGCCTGCATTTCTTGTGGACCGATGGAGCTCCCTGGTTGTTTCTTCCACCTGTTAAATACAGTGGAGGGCTTCTCCCTCTCTCGTTGACGGATGCTGGCTTCCTACGCTCCCTCTGTCCGGTTCTCCTCTCTTCACTAGATGGACGGTAACTTTAGTGTTTAACCCCTCTGTGTCCAAGGACTGAACTTTTGAATATTATTTTCAGGGCGCCTCAAGTGACATTTTTTACAACCTTTATTTCTGATAAAATTAGTTAATTGCATCCGCCATGGAGCCCAGTTTCATAATATTACCTTCTGTCCCTGGTTATGAAGTGATTGCGAAAAAACAGGCCTTATTTTAGGGTATTTTTCACCCTACCAGCTCCTATTAGTTCTATTGAGCTCCGTGACACCGACTCGCCTTCAGAACGTTCTATTCCCAGCCCATTGTTCTGCGTCACAATGCCAGCTTCACTATTGTTATCAATGAGACCTGCCTGCGTTAACCCTGTAGGTTTACCTCAGGTAACTTATTATTACCAAGGTTACAGCTACTTGGTGAGCGTTAACCCTGTAGGTTTACCTCAGGTAACTTATTATTAACACGGTTACGAATGCTGCGCAGGTTCACTGAGTTGCAAACCAAATGGGTATAATGGGGTGATTGTTGTCTAATCGGGTGGTCTAGCGAATGGATTTGTAGATCTGACGCAGTTGCTACCTCAGATTATGAGCCTAGCAAGTGTCATGAAGTGTCAGGTCTCCCGAGTGGTGCAGTGGTTGTCGTAGCCGGCCGCGACCGGGAGACCCGTGGGTTCGCTTCCCACGGGGGGCCAGTATGAAAAAATAAATAAATAATGTATGCACTCACTAACTGTAAATCGCTCTGGATAAGAGCGTCTGCTAAATGACGTAAATGTAATGAATGAGTTATGTAGTATCCACATACGGCCACAAGGAGGCGCAAGAGTGCCATAAACCCATACTGTTTTTTACCATATAAACCCTAAACCTAACAATCAATAAAATGTATTTATAAAGCCCTTTTTACACCAGCAGATGTCACAAAGTGCTATACAGAAACTCTCACCCTACTTATAACCTATTTTAGCTGTAACCCTAACCCCTAATTCTAGGGTAGGGTAGCCTAGAACACTTTTAGAAACTATTTTAGTAATAATATTATCATAGTAAATACAATTATATTATTAAATGGCGTTTTGATTATTTTGTTGTTATTTTATTATATGTATAATTCCAAGACACATTTGTTTTATTTTTCAAATGTGGTTTGAATTGGGTGACCTAGTAACCTCTGTGTGAAAGTCCAGCAATTGGCGTGGGGCAGGTTTGAGACTGATCTAATACACTTTATTTCTCAGCTGCCTCACCAACGTATGTACGTGAATTATTAACTTTTAATTGCTAAATATTTCCAATAGATTGCAGCATAAGACCACGAAGCATCAGTTATAAGCTACAAGCAGCAATATGATTGACATAAAATAGCATGCAACCAAATACTATATGTCCCATGATTTTCTAAAATGGTCACTCATTACTTTAGTTAGCGATATATCTCGTATTAGGCCTGTGATGCTTTTGGAAGAGCAATTAAATAGTGACTATAGCAGGTGTTGAACCCCTGGTAAATAATCACTAGTCAGATGCTCCAACCTCAACCCTAGTATACATGCATTTTTAAATATCTAAAATATCGATTAAACAACCTCGGAATAGAAAAGACAAGAGTGCGTCTTCCAGCCCACCAATAAATTACATCATGCAACCCTCCCAGTTAGCAAATGTACCTCAACATGCCCCTCGCTTGTGCTAGAAGGCAGAGTGCTCGCTGCTGGTTGATGAATCTGACAATGAATGTACTAGGAAAATACGTTTTTCTCGACCAGAGGTGACTAAATTAATGTTCAGGCTTATTGATAATCGTTATAGTAATGAAGTATAATTTCAAAACATGAGCATAAAAACAGCTAATAATAAACATGAATCATCATTATATTATTTCACAGTAATCTGTTAAATGCTTTTTCAGTCGTTCCTCTTGCGTTAGCAGTGTGGAAAGGGACAGTAAAAAGCATGTGCAGGAGTTTTCCTGTGAGGGGGAGTGGTGGTGTATCCAGGGAGAAAACTAAACTAACCTTCTGAAATGTCATTTGTGGTCTTATGCTGCTATCTATTGGAATTATTTAGTAACTGCAGTAGTACTGAATAAAGTATATCCTTACTAAAGTAGTAATTACTCAGAATTGCAAAATATGACATTTTTTAGTTAATTTTACCACTTACAACCATAACATAACAATTTATAGCATAACAAACAATGAAACTGACATAAACCAAAAACACCATACATTTAGTTAACTATATATATAATAATAATAAGCCATTTAGCAGACGCTTTTATCCAAAGCGACTTACAGTCATGCGTGCATACCTTTTTTTGTGTATGGGTGGTCCCGGGGATCGAACCCACTACCTTGGCGTTACAAGCGCCGTGCTCTACCAGCTGAGCTACAGAGGACCGCAGGACCACAGTTTATACTATTTATTTAGATGGGTGACATTATCTGCCAAAGTAATACCACTGTAGATAAAGAAGAGCTCTCCAGTAGGTGTACCAAAACTTTGAAAGGCCATTTTCTAAAAATTGAGGTTACAAGTTTATCATCTTTCAAAGCAGAATTACTTTCCCATTGTTCCTCAACTGTAGTGTATGATATACCTTTTTCTAGCTGAGTCTCTACTTTTATCCAATGTAAAAAAAACAACACAATTTCTAATTTTGCTACATAAGATTGAATCGAGCCGTTCGGCCACATTTGACTGTGTAAAACCTAGCAGTACTACTGAGGCAGATATATATTATTACTGTGTAAAACCTAGCAGTACTACTTATTTCTCTGAGAGTGAGGCAGATATCTATTAATACTGTGTAAAACCTAGCAGTACTACTTATTTCTCTGAGAGTGAGGTAGATATATATTAATACTGTGTAAAACCTAGCAGTACTACTTATTTCTCTGAGAGTGAGCCAGATATATATTATTACTTTGTAAAACCTAGTAGTACTACTTATTTCTCTGAAAGTGAGGTAGATATATAGCATTTTGCACAAAAAAACATGATTATTTGTCTCTCTGAAATGAAACCATCAAGTGATAGATTTTAAACAAATACATGTCTGTCATTGAACAATCCCATGCCATGATTGATAGTGAAGAAACACACCAATCTCTTTCATAATTTATTCAAACAATAAAAGCTAATTTACCAACATTTCTGAAAATGGATATATAGCGTTTTGGAATGAAACTCTTGTTTCCCCATCTGAACTCAGAGTAGATGAGAGATGTAATGTTTGTCTCTGTTGTGTTGAAGCCCAATCAAGCAGGAGAGACCAGCCTCCCCTGTACCCAGCTGTGTGTCCATGAAGAGTGACTGGTCTATGAATCCACCTATGAAGTTTAGAGAGGGAGACTTTTCTAGTGAACAAAGGTAAGAAGAACTCATGGGTCATGGTCAGTGAGTTAAACAACACTGTCTCTAGTCATTTCTCCTCTCCCATTTTCCCATTTATTTTTGTTGTTTTCATAATCCATAGGCCAATCCTTTTTTTCCATTTTCATAGTCCTGAAACAATATTAAACAAACACTACATTCCCTCCCTGTGTGTGTGTGTGTGTGTGTGTGTGTGTGTGTGTGTGTGTGTGTGTGTGTGTGTGTGTGTGTGTGTGTGTGTGTGTGTGTGTGTGTGTGTGTGTGTGTGTGTGCACTCCCTGGATGAGGAAATGTAATCTGATGTTTTGTCCACAGAAACCAACAGGAGAGATCAGAGTCAGAGATTCTCAGTGGTCAGTCTTCCCAGAGTCATCAAACAGACCTGGCCTCCATATTCAGTGTATGTGGTCCTGTTATGTACATTTGTTTTTGTTTACCTCAAGTAAAGTTGATCTGTCAATCATTCATTAATGTGTTAATGAGAAAGCATTTAGTCTCTTGCTTAACTTATTTACTTGATTTATTTCAGTTGCTTGAAGAGAATATTATGACATTTGTGAAGAACGAGCTGAAGATGTTCAAGAGGATTCTTAGTCCAGAACTCCCAGAAGGCTTTGAGAGTCAGAAGCAGGATAAGGAAGTGGTGGATGCTGAAGATGAGAAGCAGGAGAGCAGTGCCAGAGAGGGGGCTCTGAAGATCACACTGCACGTCCTGAGGAAAATGAACCAGAAGGAGCTTGCTGACACACTGGAGAAAAGTAAGAGCTGTCTGCCTCATGTTGAATAAAGCTGTAGCTAAAGTACAGCTAAAGTAGCTGTGTAACTAAATGATATTGTAGCAGCCTTAACACAACACCTAGTGACCTCATCAAGTAGCAGCAGGGATGTGTTGTATTGATTCATTTAGAAAGAGAGAAGAGGAGAGACAGAGAGAGAGAGAGAGAGAGAGAGAGAGAGAGAGAGAGAGAGAGAATACTCACACCAGTCTGTAATGCATTATGAAAACATTTATACAGTCAGTTGAGCGAAAAAATTATTATAATTTAAAATGTCATAACAGTCCTAGAATACTGTAGGCTTTAAATCAGACGTAATATTAATATCCTCTGTGTTATTTCTTCATTCAGATGAGCTTGCTGTGATTTGCCAACGTGAACTCAAATCTAATCTAAAGAAGAAGTTTCAATGTGTATTTGAGGGGATCGCTAAACAAGGAAACCCAACACTTCTCAATAAGATCTACACAGAGCTCTACATCACAGAGGGTGGAACAGGAGAGGTCAATAATGAACATGAGCTGAGACAGATTGAGACAACAACCAGGAAACAAGCAAGGCCAGAGACTGCAGTCAAATGTAACGACATCTTCAAACCCTTAACTGGACAAGACAAACTTATCAGAACTGTGCTGACAAAGGGAGTCGCTGGCATTGGAAAAACAGTCTCTGTGCAGAAGTTAATTCTGGACTGGGCTGAAGGAAAAGCAAATCAGGATGTCCAATTTGTATTTTCATTCCCTTTTCGGGAGCTGAATTTGATGAAAAGGGAAAAACACACTTTGATTGAACTTCTCAATCACTTCTCAATGGAAACCAAAGAGTCAAGAATATCCAACTACGACAAGTACAAAGTTCTGTTCATCTTTGATGGTCTGGATGAGTGCCGACTGCCCCTAGACTTCCAGAAGAATAAGATCTGTTGGGACGTCACAGAGTCAACCTCAGTGGATGTTCTGCTGACAAATCTCATCAAGGGTAATCTGCTTCCCTCTGCTCTCCTCTGGATAACTACCCGACCTGCAGCAGCCAATAAGATCCCTTCAGTGTGTGTTGACCAGGTGACAGAGGTACGAGGGTTCAATGACCCACAGAAGGAGGAGTACTTCAGGAAGAGATTCAGTGATGAGGACCTGGCCAGCAGAATCATCTCACACATAAAGACATCAAGGAGCCTCCACATCATGTGCCACATTCCAGTCTTCTGTTGGATTTCTGCAATAGTCCTTGAACACATGCTGAAACATAAGAGAGAAGAGATGCCCAAGACTCTGACTGAGATGTACAGACACCTTGTGGAGTTTCATACCAAACAGAAGAATGAAAAGTATCTTGGGAAAGAAGAGACAGGTCCACACTGGAATAAAGAGAGCATTCTGTCAATGGGAAAACTGGCTTTTCAACAGCTTATGAAGGGCAATCTGATTTTCTATGAAGAAGACCTGAAAGAGGCTGGCATTGATGTCAATGAAGCCTCATTGTACTCAGGATTGTGCACACAGCTCTTTAAAGAGGAATGTGGGCTGTACCAGGACAAGGTGTACTGCTTCGTGCATCTGAGCATTCAGGAGTTTCTGGCTGCTGTATATGTGTTCCTCTCATTCATCAACAACAATGAGAATCTAATGGCCAAACCGCAAGTTACTGAAGTTACTGTCTACAAGAGTGCTGTGGATAAAGCCTTACAAAGTGAGACAGGAAACCTGGACCTTTTCCTCCGCTTCCTTCTGGGCCTCTCACTGGAGTCCAATCAGAAGCATTTACGAGGTCTACTGAGAACAACAAGAAGCAGCTCACAGAGCCATGAAGAAACAGTCAAGTACATCAAGGAGAAGATCAGGCAGAATCCCTCTCCAGAGAGGTGCATCAATCTGTTCCACTGTCTGAATGAACTGAATGACCATTCTCTAGTGGAGGAGATCCAAAGCTACCTGAGATCAGGAAGTCTCTCAGAAGAAGAACTGTCACCTGCACAGTGGTCAGCTCTGGTCTTTGTGTTGCTGACTTCAGAAAAGGAGCTGGATGTGTTTGACCTGAAGAAATACTCCAGATCAGAGGAAGGTCTTCTGAGGCTGCTGCCAGTGGTCAAAGCCTCCAGAGCTGCTCTGTGAGTACATAAAATGACATTTAAGTACTAATCATCAGGAAGAAATATTCAGTTTAGAGAAATATATGTATTATTGAAAAACATATTGAATCAGTGCATTGATGTTCACATTAGTATAACAATATGACCATACAATTTTAGGAGACAGAATATTAATCTATATGTTGTTTAAGAGAATAAACCAAATGCATCTGCCATCGTCCTTCTACACTACTGGTGTTAAATTATCAGTGTGTTTGTGAAATCATGATGATCTCTTTGCAGGCTGTCAGGCTGTGGAGTCACAGAGGAAGGCTGTGCTTCTCTGGTCTCAGCTCTGAAGTCAAACCCCTCACACCTGAGAGAGCTGGACCTGAGTAACAATGACCTGAAGGATTCAGGAGTGAAGCTGCTCTCTGCTGGACTGGGGAATCCCCACTGTAAACTGGAGACTCTGAGGTCAGTATTCCTGTAGTTGGTCAACAAGTGATAACTGTTCACCAGATCCACATGTGTTTACCAGGCACACATAGTCCACACCATATGTGTTTGGACAGTGAAGCTTACAGTTAAAAATTTGGCGCTATGCTCCAGCATTTTGGATTTCAGATATAATGTTTCATATTAGGCAACAGTACAGAATGTCACCTTTTATTTGAGGTTAATGGTGAGAGGTTAGCATGTTTTGTTGTAGCCTCTGTAACTTTCTCACTCATTATTATTCATGATTCATTCATAATCTTTCTCAATCATGGCATCATCAGGATTAATTTAGTAGTGTTTAGAAACATGTTATCTACTCACTTAGACAGAAAATTACTCAACACCAAAGAATAGCAGTGTGGTTTTAATATGATTTGACTCTTTGCAGGCTGTCAGGCTGTCTAGTCACAGAGGAAGGCTGTGCTTCTCTGGCCTCAGCTCTGAAGTCAAACCCCTCACACCTGATAGAGCTGGATCTGAGTAACAATGACCTGAAGGATTCAGGAGTGAAGCTGCTCTCTGCTGGACTGGGGAATCCCCACTGTAAACTGGAGACTCTGAGGTCAGTATTCCTGTAGTTGGTCAACAAGTGATAACTGTTCACCAGATCCACGTGTTTACCAGGCACACATAGTCCACACCATATGTGTTTGGACAGTGAAGCTTACAGTTTTACATTTGTTTCATATGAGGTGACAGTATATAATGTCACCTTTTATTTGAGGGTATTTTCATACATATCTGTTTTACTGTTTAGAAATTAAAGGACTTTATGTATGTAATTCTCCCAAATAAAAAAGTTGAAATAATTTGGACATATTCACTTATATTGTTTTAAAGTAGTCATAAGTTTAGTATTTGGTCCCATATTCCTTACCTGCAGTGATTACATCAAACTTGTGATTCTACAAACTTGTTGAATGCATTTGCAGTTTGTCTTGGTTGTGTTTTGGATTATGTTTTCCTAATAGAAACTGAATGGTGAATAATGTCCTGTCATTTTGGAGTCACTTCACTTGTATTGTACAGTGACGGAAAAAAGTATTTGATCCCCTGCTGATTTTGTACGTTTGCCCACTGACAAAGAAATGATCAGTCTATAATTTTAATGGTAGGTTTATTTAAACAGTGAGAGACAGAATAACAACCAAAAAAATCCAGAAAAACGCATGTCAAAAATGTCATAAATTGATTTGCATTTTAAAATGTTGAAAAAATTTACTGCCACTATTTTCACCACCAAAGAATAGCAGTGTGGTTTTAATATGATTTGACTCTTTGCAGGCTGTCAGGCTGTCTAGTCACAGAGGAAGGCTGTGCTTCTCTGGTCTCAGCTCTGAAGTCAAACCCCTCACACCTGAGAGAGCTGGATCTGAGTAACAATGACCTGAAGGATTCAGGAGTGAAGCTGCTCTCTGCTGGACTGGGGAATCCCCACTGTAAACTGGAGACTCTGAGGTCAGTATTCCTGTAGTTGGTCAACAAGTGATAACTGTTCACCAGATCCACATGTGTTTACCAGGCACACATAGTCCACACCATATGTGTTTGGACAGTGAAGCTTACAGTTTTACATTTGGTGCTATACTCCAGCATTTTGGATTTGAGATATAACGTTTCATATTAAGTGACAGTACAGAATGTCACCTTTTATTTGAGGGTATTTTAATACATATTTGTGTTACTGTTTAGAAATGAAAGCACTTTATGTATCTAGTTCTCCCATTTGTATATGTCGTAATAATTTGGACTAATTCACTTATATTGTATTAAAGTAGTCATAAGTTTAGTATTTGGTCCCATATTCCTTACCTGCAGTGATTACATCAAGCTTGTGATTCTACAAACTTGTTGAATGCATTTGCAGTTTGTTTTGGTTGTGTTTTAGATGATGTTTTTCCCAATAGAAACTGAATGGTGAATAATGTCCTGTCATTTTGGAGTCACTTCACTTGTATTGTCAGTAAGAATAGAAGATGTTTCTGAACACTTCTACATTCATGTGGATGCTACTATGATTTTGAATAATCATGAATAAATTGTGAATGATGATGAATGAGAAAGTTACAGAGGAACAAGGATCATACCCCCTCTGTTATTGGTAATGGTGAGAGGTTAGCATGTTTTGTTGTAGCCTCTGTAACTTTCTCATTCATAATTGTTCATGATTCATTCATGATTTTTCTTAATCATGGCATCATCAGTATTAATTTAGTAGTGTTTAGAAACATGTTATCTACTCACTTAGACAGAAAATTACTCCAGTCATCATCCACCATTCAGTTACTATTGGACAAAACATAACCCAAAACACAACCAAAACAAACTGCAAATGCAACCAACGAGTTTACAACCAAATACTCAACTTTTGACTACTTTAATACACTATAAGTCAAATGGTCAGAATACTTATGACTTTTTCAAATAGGGGGACTAGATACATAAAGTGCTTTCATTTCTAAATGGTGAAACAGATATGTATGAAAATACCCTCAAATAAAAGGTGACATTATATACTGTCACCTCATATGAAACATTTGATCTCAAATCCAAAATGCTGGAGTACAGAGCCACATTTAAAATGTTATCTTCACTGTCAAACTAGATATGGTGTGGACTGTATACTCAATACAATCTAAATCTGATACCTCACTGTCTGTCTTTTGACTGATACTGCTTTTTAAACTGCTCTGGTCAGTCTACTCAAATATTTGTCATATGCATTTTTCTCTCTACACACAATATTATGATTTTTTCTAACAATAATATATATATGGCAGGTTTCAGGACACTGGTATTAATGAAAATGTTGAAAAAATATACTGCCACTATTTTCACCACCAAAGAATAGCAGTGTGGTTTTAATATCATTTGACTCTTTGCAGGCTGTCAGGCTGTCTAGTCACAGAGGAAGGCTGTGCTTCTCTGGTCTCAGCTCTGAAGTCAAACCCCTCACACCTGAGAGAGCTGGACCTGAGCTACAATCACCCAGGAGACTCAGGAGTCAGACTGCTCTCTGCTGGACTGGAGGATCCACACTGCAGACTGGAGAAACTCAAGTATGTAGAGGGTTTATGTCAATGTTCATATCAGACATGTTGGAGTTATCAGGCTAGTTAAGACAAACATTCTGACCACCACTTGGACTAAGTTATATAAAGACTGTGTGTGTGTGTGTGTGTGTGTGTGTGTGTGTGTGTGTGTGTGTGTGTGTGTGTGTGTGTGTGTGTGTGTGTGTGTGTGTGTGTGTGAGTGAGTTCAGGTGTATCCCTCAATGACTGTCTGTTCTTCTGCTTACCGCTACAGTGTGGAACATGGTGGAGAGAACACAATGAAACCTGGACTTAGAAAATGTGAGTGTTGACTGCTGTGAAGAATATGACTAAGAATACGTCTTAATTCAAGTGAAGTCAAAGTCAAAGACCACCATCATTACTTACTTGGTCATATTAATATCAGCTGTAGTTCTACAGAAGCACAAATCAGGGACACCAAAGTTTACAAAGAGTTGCTTTGACAATGTGTGTGTCTGTGTGTGTGGCGTGTTCCTGTTACATTAGAAATGTGTGTGTGTGTTCATGCATGAAGATGTGTGTGTGTCCAGTGTGTGTTCAGGATGTGTTTCCAGTGTGTGTGTGTGTTCAGGATGTTTTGTGTGTGTGTGTGTGTGTGTGTGTGTGTGTGTGTGTGTAATTAATGGGAATAAGTGTGTTTTATATTACCATACAGTATAACACATGATCATTGAACAAGTCTCAAGTTACCTTAACTTCTCCTTTTGATACCTAGAAACATCTACATTAAATAAATTAGTGAAAAGTGAGTTAACATTCTAATGTGAATGATGATGATTTCTAATATTGTGTCTGGTTTCATCCGTCAGATGTCTGTGATCTCACACTGGACCTAAACACAGTAAACAGATTCCTCTCTCTGTCTGAGGAGAACAGAAAGGTGACATGTAGGAGAGAGAAGCAGCCGTATCCTGATCACCCAGAGAGATTTGAGGACTGGGAACAGGTGCTGTGTAGAGAGGGTCTGACTGGGCGCTGTTACTGGGAGGTAGAGTGGAGTGGGAGTGAGGCTGTTATAGGAGTGACTTATAAAGGAATCAGCAGGAGAGGAAGGGGTGATGACTGTGTGATTGGATGGAATGACAAGTCCTGGAGTCTGATCTGTTCTGAAAACAGTTACTCCGCCTATCACAATAATAAGTTCACTATCATAGACGTCCCCTCCTCCAGCTCCCACAGAGTAGGAGTGTATCTGGACTGGCCAGCCGGCACTCTGTCCTTCTACAGAGTCTCCTCTGACACACTGACCCACCTGAACACATTCCACTCCACATTCACTGAGCCCCTCTATCCAGGGTTTAGGGTTTATGGTGTTGACTCCTCAGTGTCCCTGTAAATAATAACCATGGTAACACTGACACACACACACACACACTGGGAACACACACACACAAACACATTAAACACACACACACACACACACTGTACACACACACATGTACACACACACATACACACTGGACACACACAAACACACACACACACATTGGACACAAAAAACACACACAAACACACACAAACACACACACACTGGACAAACACAAACACTGGACACACACACACACTGGACACACACACACACACACACTGGACACACACACACTGGACACACACACACACTGGACACACACACACTGGACACACAAACACACACACACACACACACACACACACTGGACACACACACACTGGACACACTCACACTGGACACACACACTCACACACACACTGGACACACACACACACAAACACACACATACACACACTAGACACACAAACACACACACACACACACACACACACTGAACACACACACTAGACACACACACACTGGACACACACACACACTGGACACACACAAACACACACACACGGACACACACACTGGACACACACACACACACACACACTGGACAAACACACACGCTGGACACACACACTGGACACACACAAACACACACTATAACACAATGCACACACACACACACACACACACACACACACACACACACACACTGGACAAACACACACATTGGATACACTCACACTGGACATACACACACACACTGGACACACACACACTGTACACACACACACTGGACACACACACACTGGACACACACTAACACACACACACACACACACTGGACAAGCAGACAAACTGGACAAACACACAAACTGGACACACACACACTGGACACACACACTAACACACACACACACACACACTGGACACACACACACTGGACACACATAAACACACACACACACACGCACACACACTGGACACACACAAACACACACACACACACACACACACACACAAACACACACACTGGACACACACACACAGTGGACACACACACACACACTGGCACACACACACACACACACACACACACACACACACACACACACACACACTGGACAGACACACGCAGGACAAACACACACACACACACACACACTGGACACACACAAACACACATACACTGTACACACACACACACTCAACACACACACACACTGAACACACACACACTGGACACACACACACATACACAAACACACTGGGGACACACACACACACACACACGAGACACACACACACTGAACACACACATTGGACACACACACAAACACACTGAACACACACACACACTAGACACACACACACTGGACACAAACACTGAACACACACATGCTGAACACACACACACACACACACACACACTGGACACACACACTGAACACACACTGGATACACACACACACACAACCACACACACACTAGACACACACACACATTGGACAGACACACAAACAGTGGACACACACTCTCACACACTGGACACACACACACACACACTGGACACACACACACATACTGGACATACACACACACACACACACACACACAAACACACACACACAGGACACACACTGGACACACACACACACACACACACACAGGACACACACACAGGACACACACACTGGACACATTTCCATGTGTTGTATTTTGATGAAAGGAAATCCCATATAGCCTACTGGACAGGACTTTGCTATGGCATCTTCTGTTTGGGTGTCTCAGGTCAGGTCTGAGCCATGATCAGAATGTGTCTCTGTGTCTATTTCCAGCCCTGCCATTTCTACCTGTCCTGATCTAGTGTTTCACCCCTGACCTCCTCACACCGTCTCACTGTCCATGTCTGCTTTTAGCTCCCACCTCTACTTCACTGTGTTATAATGGACCTTATGCTTGTTATGTCACCTCTGTAACCAGTTATCAAACATACTGACCTTTCTGACCCTATCCCATGGCCCTACTTTCTACAACTGAACATTTAAATTCCTCTATGAGTTTTGTTTAGATTCCATTTACTTATCTATGTATTTGTTGTATATTGGGGTTGTGCTGCAGAGCATCATGGGGGTTTGTATGTGTTGAGATGATCACGTTCCAGATAAATGGTTGAACTGATTCCTGTCTCCTGTCTCATCATTATTGAATTGTTATACAGACGTGGTTATGAAACCCACGAGACATAACAAAAGATTGGTGATGAGTAAGTCTGAATCTACAGGAACTATTCTGTCTGGAAGAAGTGGGTTTTTACTGTTATTTTCTGTGGTCCAGTCTAGGCTAATGTTAGCACAGTGTGTTGATAGCAGAGGCAAGTGCATAGTCGAGCTAGCTAAGAAAGAGCGTTAACCAGTGGTGTAAAGTACTTAAGTACTCCTCTGATCTGGCAGACTCAGTAAACACAAATGCTTTGTTTGTAAATTGTCTGAGTGTTGGAGTGTGCCTCTGGCTGAACGTACATTTTAAAAACAAGAAAATCGTCTGGTTTGCTTTATGTAAGGAATTTGAAATGATTTATACTTGTACTTTTACTTTTGATACTTAAGTATATTTTAGCATTTGAGTTATTTAGCAGACGCAATTATCTAAGAAAGAGTTGTCAGGTTGGACAGCAGCTAAAAAGATGTTGGAACCAAGATGGCAACCACCACACCTCATTGGATCAGCACTTTTATAGATATAATGTATTTAGAACTATCCACTGCTAGGATCCTTGGGGCTAGCCAAAAAACAATTGCAGCTGAAACCATAAAATAACTCCTGTAGTGGGTTTTACCCAACAGATTGACCGTTAATTATATTTTTGTGCAAATGTGTACCTTTATTTAGTATTTAATTTAATGGAGATCAGGTTGGGTGTGTTGGGGTGGTCCCAGGAGGGGTTGGAGGGTGGGTTGGGGTGGTCCCAGGAGGGGTTGGAGGGTGGATTGGGGTGTTTCTAGCTGTATAGAATTGTGTTTCTAGCTGTATAACCATTCCTGCTGCTATTTGTTCTGAGATATATTTTAACAGTATTGTGTCTCTAGCTGTATAACCATTCCTGCTGCTATTTGTTCTGATATATATTTTAACAGTATTGTGTCTCTAGCTGTATAAACATTCCTGCTGCTATTTGTTTTTGTCTGTGTTCCTTTCAAATAAATAAAACGTTTCAACAGAGTTTCAACTGAAAATCAGAGACCAGGAAATCAAGTCACATGCTGGTGTAAGGACATGGATTGTCCAGCCTGTGGTAAAAAGGGCAACATCGGACAAGTCTCCAGAAACAAAAAGAGAACAGAGAAATCACAAAAACGGGAAACAAGAAACAGGCATTCCAACGAAAGACAAATAGACATGTTCACACTGTTGAGTAAGAGAACACTGAGGTGAGTGACTCATCAGACCAGGAAGTCACACTGAAAATCCTGACTTTTTCCTGGCGGGCTGCACGGCTACTATGTCTCCCCCTTGCTAGAGGGACAGCCGGTGGGTATGGAGATTGACACAGGGGCAGCTGTATCTCTTGTGTCAGAAAAAAGACACTGAAACACCTTCCACTTCAACCAGTGCACCTCGTGTTAAAGACTTACACAGGTGAATCTGTCGCTGTGAGAGGCATCACTGATGTCACAGTTCAGGTAAACAGACAAACTGAAAAGCTGCCACTCTATGTTGTGAAAGGAGACTATGCATCACTACTGGGATGTTCATAGATGGAGAAAATCACACTGGACTGGCCATCAGTGCATACAATGACACATGGAGACACAGACCTACCTGCCATCTTAAAGAAACATGGAGAAGTCTTTAATGGACAGCTGGGTAGTATGAACGACATTACAGGGAAGCTTAGCATTAAGCCAGACAGCAAACCAACGTTTCTGAAAGCAGGACCTGTACCTTATGCTATCAGACCAAAAGTCAAGGCTGACTTGGACGCTTTAGTCAAGAACAAAGTACTGGAGCCGGACAGCATGAGTGAATGCATGAGCAACACCCATCTACCAGTCCTTAACACTAGAACCGCCTGTTCTTTCAGCATATAAGAACCCGCTAGAGCAGGGGTGTCAAACTCATTTTAGCTCAGGGGCCACATGGAGGAAAATCTATTCCCAAGTGGGCCGGACCGGAAAAATCATGGTATATATATAACTTAAAAACAACAACTTCAGATTGTTTTCTTTGTTTTAATACGATCAACATACAACATAAAGCTGGAGCCTGAGGACAGTGTGTCCAAAATAGTACAAGCACAACATCACTATTAATCATAAAACACGTCAAGTTTATTAGAAAATTCTAAAGAAAAAGAACACACAAACACACAATGCCTCAGTGATTAACAGTACTGTTTCACAGATCACAGAACTATATCAGGGTGTCATTTCTCAGGCAGAAATGTAGATACAAATAATGAAATCCAGTTCCCCAAACAAGTGCAAGAACCACAGAGTCAAGAATAGGTTAAATATACAAATACAATAAAATCAATTAAAAACAATAGCACATCAACATAAAAACATATAAACATAAATCTGAAAGCGTTGCTCAAACTCCTGTAACAGTCCAGTTATTTTATCTTTGAACCGCTTCATGTCTGCCACATGTTGGGTCGCGCACACATTTTTCAGACAGGGGAAGTGAGCTGCATCACCACCGGCAAGTTGCGTCTCCCACAATGACAGCTTCAACTTGAAAGAACGTATGCTGTCATAATACTGCGTGACAACTTTGTTGCGCCCTTGCAGCTGTTTGTTCAAGTTATTCAGGTGCTCTGTAACATCCACCATAAATGCAAGGTCCGGCATCCATTCTGCGGAATGAAATTCTAACACTGGTTTGCCCTTTTCTTCCATGAACTGTTCAATTGCTTCTCGTAAATCAAAGAAACGCCTCAGCACAGCACCTCGGCTTAACCATCTTACCTCAGTGTGGTATGGCAGGCCATTGATGTGGTCTTTCTCTCTGAGAAGGCTGTCAAACTGACAGTGATTCAGGCTTCTGGATCGGATGAAATTAACAGTTTGGAAGACCACCTTCATGACGTTATCCATCTTTAATGACTTGCAACTGTCGTGTATGAAGATTATGACGTTGTTAATGTTTTAAGTGGAACCAGAGAGGACGTTGATTTTAGTATCAAGAGGGAATGTTTTAGTGTAACGCCACATACAACAGACAGGAAGTGTGTTGGAGACAGGGGGGATAGGTGATTGGACGAAAAAGGGAGCAACCCAGGAGCTAGACAAAGGAAAAGTCAGAAGCATTCAGATTAATTTGGGACGGGGGTCTGTAACTTATGCTGTAACCTCGTGATATTAATAAAAGCCTCTAAAACACGGTGCAGCCTAAGTGGATTCTTTGATTGACAGCAATACCCACCAGCATTCGACGCGATACCACACAACACAAAGCCTCCTGGTGCAAAATACAGTGAAAAGTCAAAAAATCACGTCCTCCATTTGCAGATTGCACTTTCTCTCTGAACTTTGTCACAACGCCTGCTTTTTCCCGATCATTGAGGGCGCACCATCTGTAGCCAGGCTGACAGCGGGACCAGTCCACTCCGACCCTGTCCAGCGCGCCGACGAGTGCGGTAAAAATATCAGCTGCTGTCGTTGTATCTGTCATCGGCACCAACTCCCACGAACTCCTCGGTGACGGTCAATGTGTCATCAACTCCTGCGGATGAAAAAAATGGCCAGTTGTGCAACATCTGTAATGTCCGTGCTTTCATCAATTGCAACCGAAAACGCAATAAATGACTTTACTTTTTGCTTCAACTGGCTGTCCAAATCCACTGAAAGATCGGAAATCCTGTCTGCAACTGTGTTTCTTGTCAGGCTGATATTTGCAAAAGCCTGCCGCTTTTCAGGGCACACAATCTCCGCTGCCTTCATCATGCATGTTTTTACAAATTCACCCTCACTAAATGCTTTTGAAGCCACTGCGATTTCATTAGCAATGAGGTAGCTAGCTTTCACTGCAGCGTCACTGATGTCTCGGCTGTGAGTAAACACAGACTGCTGTTTCTTCAGACCCGCCAACAGTTCATTCACCTTCTCTCATCTCCGCTGTCCTTGAAAGTTGTCATATTTGTCGGCATGAAGACTCACATAGTGGCGACGAAGGTTATATTCTTTCAGCACTGCAACATGCTCTGAACACACCAAACATACAGCTTTCCCATTCAATTCCGTGATTAAATAGGATGACCATTTTTCTTGGAACACTCTGCACTCTGTGTCCACTTTTCTCTTTTTTGACAGAGACATTTTGGGGCAATGAGGGTGCCAAAGCACATCATGTTAAAAGTAGAAGCCGTAATAAATATCGCGGGCAAAACAAAGTAGCTCATTGGCTGCACGTGCTTGACCTAATTGCTCTGCCCCGGTATAAACAGTTTGCTTGCTTAACACAATTGCTATTGCGCCATCCAGTGGACGCAATTGGAACAGCAGTTTATTTTATTGAAAAATTGCAGTACATTTTTATACTAAAAAAAAAAAAAAATATATATATATATATATATATATATATATATATATATTTTTTTTCAAAATCATCTCGCGGGCCGGATTAAACCCGTTTGCGGGCCTGATCCGGCCCGCAGGCCGTACGTTTGACACCCCTGCGCTAGAGAAAGTTGACAGGCGTCCAATTTAGCATATGCATCAGATGCATATCAACCAGCAAGGTGCAAGGTGTGCAAACATGGTTTGTTAAATAAATGCTTGATAAATAGTGCATCATATATTGTAAAGGATTAATTGCATGAAGAAATATTAGTGGAAATATATCAATAAAATAACAACAATAGTTAATTCTACAAAGTAAAAATAAAATCGCCCTATATCCTATTTCTGTTTCCCTTACAATAAAAACATTACAGTGTAAACCATTTAATCAACTGTATTTGTAGATTCAATTAGTAATAGAGTTAATAAAGTCGATTTACAGTTTATTTTGACAAAGTAGAAATGAAAAAAGTATAATAATAATAATATAACCAGCCAGGTGTTCAGGTGAAATTATTTGCTGTATTCCTAAACAAAAGCACCAGTGCATGAACAATTGTAAAGGATTAATTGCATAAATAAATATTTGTGGAAATATATTCATGACAAGATATAAAAACAATAATGTGTTGATTGTATCAGACACTGTACCGCGCCTTTACACATGAACCAATCACGTCTTCTCTTTATGGTTCGGTTCCACAAACAAATCAAATCGGTTCCCTGCACACAGTTTTCATGGGCCTTGTTCGGTGTGCACCTGCCAACTTGACATTGTGTCTTTTTCCCCAGTGGGAGCTGTGGTGCTTGGGGAAGAGGGAGAGCAGGACCTGCTGTCTTGGCATTGTGTCTTTTTCCCCAGTGGGAGCTGTGGTGCTTGGGGAAGAGGGAGAGCAGGACCTGCTGTCTTGACATTGTGTATTTTTCCCCAGTGGGAGCTGTGGTGCTTGGGGAAGAGGGAGAGCAGGACCTGCTGTCTTAACATTGTGTATTTTTCCCCAGTGGGAGCTGTGGTGCTTGGGGAAGAGGGAGAACAGGACCTGCTGTCTTGGCATTGTGTCTTTTTCCCCAGTGGGAGCTGTGGTGCTTGGGGAAGAGGGAGAGGAGGACCTGCTGTCTTGACATTGTGTATTTTTCCCCAGTGGGAGCTGTGGTGCTTGGGGAAGAGGGAGAACAGGACCTGCTGTCTTGACATTGTGTCTTTTTATTTTTGCTCCACGTGTCTCAAAACCACAGTCTCAGACAGTCGCTCACCCGGCTGATCTGGTTTAATCTTTCCCCAGATATGGAAAGACACTGAGTAAGTTGGTTTCAACATCCGCTGCTAACCAAAACAGAAGTCACATGCATCATTATCAGTTTCTATCTGGTTTCTATTGGCCATTCATCCATTGACGACAGAATATTATGTTACTCGTTGTTGCTTAGTAACCAGAGCAATGCTGACACTAGAGTGGTCATGTGATAAATGAATGAACAGCAGGGATGTTGGTGAAAAAATGATATTTGGAAATAGAGCTGCACCTCTTGAATGTGGAGAGTTATTTGATAAAGGTAAGTGTCATAGAAACTGCAGAATATGCTCTTTCAGATACAGCACTATATAGAAATCACAATGTTTTACCTGCATGTGACTCTGAAGGAGGATTTGATAAAGAGATGCTCTTTTCCCTGCATCTGTCAATTACAAGATGCACCCATCTCTTCATGTACAATTTGACAACTGATAATATTGTCACTCATCAGATTATTGTCAATGTAATCTGGTCTATAGGCTAACTCTTATCATGTGTGAAATGAGTTGAGGTATAGTTCAGGTGTAGTTTTGATGGGCCGGCTGTGAGGCTGACTGGTATCAGTTTGTTTCCTGCTCATCAACTTGGACAGATTCAAGGATATTATTCTAAAGGCCTTCTGCAACTCATAGCATGTTTTCATTTCCCACAATACATTTAATTAGTAATAGAGTTATAGTAAATAAAACAGTCCCATAACAGTTTCTTTTTACAAAGTAAAACATAAAAGAGAAATGTATCAACCCACAAGGCGTGTGGTAAAATGATTTGATGCTGATAAACAGGCATAACACAAACTCATCATTACACTATTGTTCTAAATGAATTCAACATCTGCACCCTCCTTATCATTCAGTTGGGCCTAATTTGGGCCTCATTTAAAATTCGATTGTGAAGTAAGGTGCACAACTATTGCCCATTCATCCATTTGTCATTTATTCAGTGAGGAAAGAGAGACTCATTAGTGGCACATTGTCTTGGAAGATTAAGTTGGGAATAGGTGTGAAAACAACAGGTAACAAGGCATAGAATACTTTTCTGTTTGTGATGTAAAAATTCTGACAAATGAGCAGTGTAAAATACAAACAATGAGGAAAAGTCAGGGAGCAGGACATAGGTTTATTTGGGGTCTGATTCTAGTGTTAAAAGGCAATTCCACCACTTTTCAACCTCATATTCATCCTCTCCAGCACCACAACAGTGTCTATATTTGTGAAAACAGCACGTTTCTATGATCTGTAGTTAAAAAGACAAGAAGAAAAGTCTTTACAAAATGTGACATAAAAGTAAAACCAGTGATTTCCACCTGCAGTGAGTTTCTAGTTATCAGCCCAATGGAGGTTATTTTATTGCTCCCCACACCACTGCAAATCTAATTGGGTTTGAACATTCCTGGTTTTAAAATATTTAAACTTTTAAATTAGGTCTTTTTAACTTTATATATTTTTCTACAAAACTTAGAAATGCACAATTTTCACATATGATCTTCTTTTATTTTTATGGCTGCATTGGACCTTTAAAGGTAGTTTTTTTATATATATATAGTTTGCCTCCACAGCAACATGGACACCTGCATACGCCTGCACGCTATAGAAGGACAGGCTCATTGTAAAGACTGGAATGGAATTAATGGAGCGGTATCAAACACTTAATTTATTTATTAAATTTCAGCCATAAAAATGAACCCGTCCTCCTATAGCCCTTCCCACCAGCCTCCTCTGGGAAATGTCTCTGTTCTGGTAAAAGAGAAGTTGATAGTATCACATCTTGTTTCTGTTGTATCTACATGTTTCTACATTAAACCACAGGTTCTGTTCTTGAGACTGATGGGGAAGAGTGGGCTTTTGCAACACTACTTTAGTTAGCACAACCTTGTGACTAATTTTACTTCCTGTTTGCGATACTTGGGGGAAATTCAATGTTATCTTTCTACCTTCCCAATACCTTCCCCCATGTCTCATATTCACTGTTATCTTTAAACCTTCCCAATACCTCCCCCCATGTCTCATATTCACTGTTATCTTTAAACCTTCCCAATACCTTCCCCCATGTCTCATATTCACTGTTATCTTTCAACCTTCCCAATATTTTCCCCCATGTCTCATATTCACTGTTATCTTTCTGTCTTCCCAATACCTTCCCCCATGTCTCATATTCACTGTTATCTTTAAACCTTCCCAATACCTTCCCCCATGTCTCATATTCACTGTTATCTTTAAACCTTCCCAATACCTTCCCCCATGTCTCATATTCACTGTTATCTTTCTACCTTCCCAATACCTTCCCCCATGTCTCATATTCACTGTTATCTTTCTGTCTTCCCAATACCTTCCCCCATGTCTCATATTCACTGTTATCTTTAAACCTTCCCAATACCTTCCCCCATGTCTCATATTC